>NC_027750.1:33522608-33533335 GCF_000695525.1 Brassica oleracea var. oleracea
ATCAGCGAGAGTAGATATTAGGGTATTAAGTGAACTAATCGGACCTGATCTCTGAGCTTGTTATCGCGTCTTGTTCCAAGTGAGAGCTTAGGACTCAAGACCGATCAAGAAAAGGAACAAGTCCACGATAGTGGATTGTTCTAGCCAAGTGATCCGAGTTCTAGACTGCACCTCATTGCACTTGAATAGTTGTTCGGTTCCCCATTGACACCCGATGAATAACCCTAAGGCAGCTTTCATTTAAATCGAATTTGAATCTCTAGGTATTCTAGTTACTTGCGTCACCATTGATTTAAAAACCCCACTTGTTTCTCAGCTTAATATTGAACTCATAAGAGTAAAGAGTAAACTGGTCCTCTGGATTGAATCTCAAATATTACAATCACCACTGTTAACTTGACAGTAGCAATGATTCATTTTTAATGTATCAAGTTTTGGCGCCGTTGTCGGGGACCAGGCTTTTACCTTCATTTTCCGGTTAAATATTTAGTCTGAGATATCTAACTTGCTTTTAATTCTTTGTTGGAACAGATGATCCAAGTGCATGACCAGTAGACATACTCGGAGCAACGCACAAGGACCACTACATCAACTGACCAACGACGAACTCGCAAGATTAGAAAGACAGAACCGTCAACGGCCGATAACAACCGACACCAACATGGGTGATCACGGCAATCAGGATGACCTCACTGCTGCATTGGCAATCATTCAACAACAAATGCAGGTTCAACAACAACAGATGTTGCAGATGCAGCAGACCATCCAAAATCAGCAACAAGCTGCTCAAGAAGCAGCTGAGAATGCCGCGCGAGAAGAGCGAGGTGCTCCTATTGGGGAGCGGAACCTTCTGCAGAACTTCGCTACTAACCGCTCCCCCATCAACCCTCCTCCTTGCACTCGGCAAGACTATGAGATCAAACCTGCACTGATAAGTCTGGTGCAGAAGAGCACGTTCAGCGGTCTCACTAGTGACATCCCGATGGATCACATCGAAACCTTTGAGAGAATATGCAATTTCTCTCGCTCTAACGGAGTGCCACCAGACTATGTCAAATGCACGCTGTTCCCATTCTCTCTTGAAGGGAAAGCTTCTCGCTGGCTCCAATTTCTGCCAACCGGTTCTCTTACCTCATGGGACCAGGTCCGATCAGCGTTCCTGAGCCACTTCTACACGAAGTCTAAAACCGCGACTCTACGGCACATGATCTCCAATTTCAAGCAGAAGTCCGATGAACCTTTCCATGGGTTTGACGATGACTATATATAGGAGTTGTTCTATGATGGAGTGAGCTACGAGTTTCGAAACACCCTTGATTCTTCTAGTAATGGAGACTTCAAGACTCAAACCACACCTGGTGCGTTTGAACTGATTGAGAACATGGCTTCAAGTTCACTAAACAAGAACAAGGAGCATGACCGCTCGAAGAGTGTGAACAGCATAGATGATCTCGCTGCAAAAATAGATCAATTGCTTAAGGGTAACCATGGTCAGTATGCCGGGTATCAAAAGAACTACCAACCCCGGACCTATGTTCTAAGCCAACTGCAGAACAATCCACCTCAGATGCAGAAACACCAGAACACTCAACCAGCTACCTCCGCCCCTGTCGCTGTTCCGCAAGATGAGACAAAAGCTATGTTGCAGCAAATGCTCCAAGGACAATAGCTTCAAGGGAAGGCTCTAAACCAGGTTATTACTGAGATCAATACCAGAACGAACCATATGTTCAGCGATTTGAGCATCAAATACGACAATGTCGCGAGTCATATGAGGCAGATGGACATTCATATTGCTCAGACTGCTGAGAGCGTCAAGAGGCAACAAGGTACTCTACCTGGGAAAACTGGCAAAAAACCTAAGGAGTGCAACGCGGTTGAGTTGAGAAGTGGAAAGCAACTCTCTGAGCCGGTAAAGAAGAGGTTCACTGCGGCTGAGAGGGGGAAGCAGAAAGAGTCGGAACAACCCCCAGCCGATGCCCGGCAGCTGAGAAGGAGAGGGAACCAACAGTTGGAACCAATTCGCCAAGACCAGAACAACCAGCTGAGGCTGTCCGCCCGATTCCAGAGCCTGTACCCTCCTAAAGTCCCTTACCCGGTTCCATCAAAGGCTACTCGTAAGGACCGAGAGGAGATGAAGTGCAGAAAGATGCTGGAGGACCTAACCGTCCGACTCCCTTTGATGGATGTGATCCAGATGATGCCCTCCATGCGCAGCTTTATGAAGGGATTGATCTCAGGAAAAATATCAGAGGAGAGTGAATTTATGACTAATTCATGACTGTCTCTAAGGAGTGCAGCGCAGTGCTTCAGAACAGGCAGATAAAGAAGCGAGGAGACCCTGGCAAGTTCGTCCTCTCTATCCAAATTGGGAAGACAATTTTCTCATGCTCCTTGGTTGATCTGGGATCCAGCGTAAACCTCATGCCCTACTCTGTAGCACGACGTCTGGGATACACACATTTTAAACCAACTAGGATGTCCTTGGTGTTTGTGGATAGATCAGTCAAGTCCCCGGTTGGTATTCTAAAGGATCTCCAAGTAAAAGTCGGGAACACCTCTGTTCCAGCAGACTTCGTAGTTCTAGAGCTAGAAGAGGAAACCAAAGATCCTCTCATTTTAAGGAAGACCGTTCCTATGTACTGTTGGAGCCATCATTGATGTGCGGCAAGGGAAGATTGATCTCCATCTGGGGGACATAGTCATGCAGTTCGAGACTGATGAGCTGCTAAAGAAGCCGATGCTGGATGGACAGACCTTGGAGGTGGATGAAGGGATTGATCCGCTACAACCTCGCGAAGGGATGATCGAGGAGATTCTTACAGAAGATCCACTCGAGCTTACACTAGTAAGAGCTGAGGCCGAGCAGCGTGTCGAGAACGTTGACGCAGATGGGTATGCTAAGATGCTTGACTCCGCAAGGAGTATGGGAAAAATGGTGGAGAGTCTAAGTCTGGGGGAAGAGAGCAACAAGGACGAGAATACTCCAACTGGAGCGATCCATTTACCGAACTCGCCTGTTCCGCCGAACCTACCTGATGATCCCTGGAGCGAGTTAAAGGCTCCCAAGGTTGAGCTAAAACCCCTTCCCAAAGGGCTTAGGTACGCTTTCTTAGGTCCGAATTCCACTTACCCTGTCATTGTGAACGATGAACTCAATAAAGTGGAAACTGCATTGCTTTTGTGTGAGCTTAGGAAGTATCGTAAGGCATTAGGATATTCACTAGCTAACATACCTGGCATCTTACCTGATTTATGCATGCATAGGATACACCTACAAGATGAATCAATGACTTCTGCTGAACATCAGAGGAGGTTAAACCCGAATCTAAAAGATGTTGTTAAGAAAGAGATAATGAAACTTCTTGAAGCAGGTGTGATCTATGTCATATCTGATAGTAAGTGGATTAGCCCTGTTCATGTAGTACCTAAGAAAGGTGGGATCACTGTTATCACAAATGAAAAGAATGAATTGATCCCTACTAGAACAGTGACAGGACATCGCATGTGCATCGATTTCAGAAAATTAAATGCAGCCACTAGAAAGATCACTTTCCACTTCCCCTCATTGATCAAATGCTTGAGAGATTGACTAACAACCCATATTACTGCTTTTTAGATGGCTATTCAGGTTTCTTTCAGATCCCTATCCATCCAGACGATCAGGAGAAGACGACGTTCACATGCCCATACGGAACGTACGCATACATGAGAATGCCAATCGGCCTGTGCAATGCACCAGCAACATTTCAGCGCTGCATGATGTCGATCTTTACTGACCTCATTGAAGACATTATGGAGGTTTTCATGGAAGTAAGGTCTTTTTCCCCACCGAAAGAAAAGAAGGTTTCCATTCCCATTCCAGTAGTAAGAAAAGATCAGAGGCAGTAACTCTCTTCTCTTCACATGGAGTAGCTGCTCATCTACTTTCTCTGACCTCAGCAGAACACTTCTCGGACAGTCAGCAGCAGCAGAGAGCCATTAGGTGTAGGCGCTTTCCAAAGGTGGAATCTTCTGGCCAGACCTGTCATTAGTAGTTCTACTTTTGTAGATTGAAGCTTTTATAAGTGATTTCAGTGTCTATGGAAGCTCCTTTAGTGTCTGTTTGTAAAACTTGTGCAGGGTACTCAAAAGGTGTGAGGAGAAACATCTGGTGCTAAATTGGGAGAAGTGCTACTTCATGGTCAGAGATGGGATTGTTCTAGGGCATAAGATCTCCGAGAAAGGCATTGAGGTGGATAAGGCAAAGATCGAGGTGATGATGAGCTTGCAACCACCACAAACTGTGAAAGCTATCAGAAGTTTCTTGGGTCACGTAGGGTTTTACAGGAGGTTCATCCAGGATTTCTCAAAAATAGCGAGACCACTCACCAGCCTGCTCTGCTAAGAGATCAAGTTTGATTTCGACAGCGAGTGCTTAGCAGCGTTTCACACGATCAAAGGAGCTCTAGTCAGCGCACCTGTTGTACAACCGCCAGACTGGGATCTCCACTTCGAGATCATGACTGATGCTAGCGACTTTGCAGTTTGAGCAGTCCTTGGACAGCGTAAAGATAAAAAATTTCATGTAATCTATTACACAAGCAAAACCTTGGATGAAGCTCAATGCAGATACGCTACGACTGAGAAAGAACTTCTGGCTATTGTTTTTGCATTCGAGAAGTTCAGATCCTACCTGGTGGGATCGAAGGTGATTGTGCACACAGACCATGCTGCTCTTAAGTACTTACTCACAAAGAAAGATACAAAACCGAGATTGTTGAGGTGGATTCTTCTTCTCCAAGAATTTGATCTTGAGATAAAAGACAAGAGGGGAGTCGAGAATGGGGTTGCAGACCATTTGTCCAGAATGAAGATTGAGGACGACACAGCTCTCGATGAAGAACACACAGTGGAACACGTCAACGCGATTGGTCTGCGCTTCGCGGAACAACCTCTGAGCATGACATCCGATTGTTCTCGCGTAACGGAACAACCAGTAGCCGCGATCCAAAAGCAGTACTCTCACCTCCCTTGGTTTGCTGAGATTGCGAATTTCCTTGCTGCTGAAAAGCAACCACTTAAGTTCACTGGAAACGAGAAGAGGAAATTTTTATGAGAAGCGAGGCAGTATGTTTGGGATGAACCGTACTTGTGCAAATATTGCAAGGATGGCATATTCAGAAGGTGTGGTCCAGAGGAAGATATTCCTTGGATCCTACATCAATGCCATGGTTCTTCTTACGCAGGACACTACATTCAAAACGATTTCAAAAATCCTTCAAGCAGGTTTCTGGTGGCCAACTATGTTCAAAGACGCTCACGCCTACATAGCTCGATGCGATGCATGCCAGTGACTTGGGAACGTCAGCAAGAGGAATGAGATGCCTCAGGATTACATTTTAGAGGTTGAGGTGTTTGACTGTTGGGGAGTCGATTTCATGGGACCATTCCCTCCGTTCTTCAAGAACGAGTACATCCTCGTCGCCGTTGACTATGTCTCCAAGTGGGTAGAAGCAGTGGCGAGTCCCACTAATGATGCAAAAGCGGTGACCAAGATGTTCAGCTCCATCATCTTTCCGAGATTTGGGGTGCCTAGAGTGATCATTAGCGATGGCAGAACACACTTCATCAACAAAGTATTTCAGGGCCTGTTGAAGAAGAATGGGGTGAAACACAAGGTGGCTACCGCTTATCACCCCCAGACGAGTGGACAGGTTGAAGTTTCCAACAGGGAAGTCAAGAACATTCTACAGAAAACTGTCAATACCTCGCGCAAGGATTGGTCGTTTAAGCTGGACGATGCTCTCTAGGCCTACAGAACAGCCTACAAAACGCCGCTAGGAACCACCCCCATCACCTGGTCTACGGTAAGGCTTGTCGTCTTCCTGTCGAGCTCGAATACAAGGCTGCATAGGCGGTCAAGCTACTGAATTTCAACATCAAGCCAGCAACTGAGAGGCGCATGATCCAAGTCCATGAGCCGGAAGCGATAAGGCACCTCGCCTATGAGAGTTCCAAAATTTATAAGGAGAAGACCAAAGCCTACCATGACAAGCGAATCATTGCCAGACGTTTCGAACCAAACGATAAGGTCTTGCTCTTCAACTTCAGACTTAGGTTGTTCCCAGGAAAGCTGAAATATAGATGGTCCGGACCCTTCACCGTTAAGGAAGTCCGCCCTTACGGAGCTGTTGTGTTGCTGGACAGAAAGGGAGATGAGTTCGTCGTCAATGGTCAGCGCATCAAGCATTACCTTGCTGACTCTACTATCGCAAAGGGTGAAGAAATTCCCCTAAGCGATCCCCCATCAGCCTGATCGGCTGAGCAAAGTCAAGCTAATGAGTTTAACTAAGCGCTTGGTGGGAGGCAACCCACTGGTGAGTGTATATATTGTTTTCTATAGTCTATTTTATCTCTTTTCAGATTTAGTTTGCAGGTAAAAAAAAAAAACCAAAAAAAAACCGTACACTTCAGTCAGAACAACCGAAGGACTGTTCTTCTGGTGGAACAACCCATCGCCTGTTCCAAGTCAGTGTTCCGGACCCAAAAAAAAATAATAAAAAAAGAAAAAGAGAGAGAGATAATGGAGAGCGGTTAGGGTTTCGCCTATTTAAGGCCTCACCCTTCCACTTACCCTTTTAACTCAACCGTACCCTCCTCCCTCTCTTGCAATTTTGAAGCCATCACCAAAACATAAATTCTCACTCTTTTTTTAAGTGATTCTTGCTTTTAATCCAATTGGATTTTCGAGTTCTCTCTGTTTTTGCTGTCCATTTGCTCCGATTATCACAGTAAGAGGCTCGGCAATCAAACACAACCGCGATTTCGGTTTGAAAAGCTCACCCTTCTAAACCGCTTTGATAGTTCGATTCTTGTTAGAAATAGCTTGATCCGAAATTCCCTTTTGCTGTTAGGATTGATTTTAGAAGTGGACCTTTTTGTCTCTTAGACCTAGAGAATCGCGGTTTTGATATACATTGAACATATGAATTGTGATTGTGCTAAGTTGAAATGTTCTGATTCGGCGAGTGGTTGTTCTGGTTTGTTGAAAACGGGTTGCTTGGAAAGAAAACGGAATAGTTCCTAAAAGTTTATTACTTTGATTCCTTTTCTTCTACGCAACCGAGAATGGAACTGATAAAAGAACTTTTATTTGCCTTGCAGATGCCTCCACACACCAAGCAATCAGCCAATAGAACAAAGAAAACAAACAACACCCCGCCACAGCGAGCACAACAACCAATCTCCGCCTCTTACCCATGGCCGCGAGAATAGGAGGATGAGCCAATCAATCTCGATGATCCTATGCTTCTAGATTAAGGGTGGGACAAGGAGACAGCTAGTAGGTACAATGCTCTCCTCAAGGTCGAGATACTACCTACCCGTTTCTGCCACGCCGAGATGGGGATGTGTTCGAGACACTGCAAGCGATGGGGATCGCTCCCCTTTGTTACGCTACGCACGAGCTCTACCCTGATCTAGTCCGCCAAGTGCTCGCCACTGCCACAATCAGCTATGAGGACTGCTCTGCTCCTTCCTACGCCAACTGCTCCTTCTCATTCATGGCTGATGGAGAGTATTGCTCCTTGTCCCTCGACAAACTCAATGAAATCTATGAGATCGCGAATGAACCGAGAGGGGTAGCAGTGGCGAAGAAGTTCGCCCCATTAAACACTTTCTAGGAACTCATTGTGATTGGGAACTTCACACCCGACAAGGCCTACCAGTCACAGATCAGGAACCCGGCACTTAGAGTCATCGCAAAGATCATTTCAAACCTCCTGTTAGGATCAGACCTCCAAAGTGACAAACAGGGAGCTGCAAACCCTGTATGCAGGTATTGAGGATGAGATACACGCCTCAGGGTCTGGCATTCCAATCACGAAGGTCAAGACGAACCCAGGCTTTCATTTCATCACCATGCTTTGCGAGAGGAGGGTATGTCTGATGCACGGCACGAACAAGAAGGACAGAAGCGGTAGCTTGCTCACACCGCTCTTCAAGCATTTCGGTATTGATCTCAGCAAGTACAAGGTGAACACGGAGATTTGGTACCTCGACATCAGGTACCTTATGGCTTGCCACATCATGCGAGATGAGGACACCTATAGCTTCTACGACAAGGCGGGTACCCAGCTGTTCGTCACTCTGCCTCACCCCGAGATCACCAGGCTCAGCGAGTTTGACAACATACGCTTCCTCCCACCACCCGAGCTCCTATGCACTGATCCTCGTGCTGCTGCACCTGACGCGGATATGGAAGATGTCGAGGATACTACCCCAGACGCTGACCCATCATACGACCTCGGAGAGCTGGCGGATGTGGCAGATGATCAGGCTTACCGACGCTGGATGGTTGACTCGCAGCGGAAGAACAACAGCCTCATTCGGAGGATCCTCCATCTTGTCGCCGGCGGCTGCATTGGCGGAAGTAACCAGCGACAGTCACCAGCAGACCAGACTCCACGATTGTACCGTCCAGGAAAGGCGCCTATGGGAACAGGCCCTTCAACTGAGGAAGTTCATCGCTCGCGCAACATACATTCTTTTGATCCGGCCGAGAGCGGCGAGTCCGACTGAGTCCGCGAGGACTATTCTCTATCCATTGTTCTATCCATCTGAACTGTTTATTTATTATGCTTTACTTTTATGCTTTGTGTTGTTATTTGGCTGACCTCGATTTGGTTTCACACCAGGGATGGTGTAAATTAAGTATGGGGGAAGCACTGGTTGTATGCTGAAACTCTATTTTTTTATTTATGAGTCAGTTCTTATGTCATTTGGATGTTTTATTGACTCAGTTTAGGATCGAGTCAGCTAAAACTCATGTGGGAATTAAGACCTTGTGTTGTGATAATCTTTTAACCACCTCGTGCTCTAACATTCTTTTCCAGTGACCTTAGCAGTGATGAGAGGCCCACATTTGGACCTTGAACACCCCTGACTTATCTCATTTGATTCTCCAGAAGCTCTCTACCGATCAGGTTACACTGGGTAGACTCACCTCCCCCTAACTTGAACCTAATCTTGATTGAAATTCTTCTTGTTATGGGCACGAGATCAGGGAAACGAGACTTACACTCAGGACTTCTTACTCCTTTTGCCAATCTTGCCGATCCTGAGTGGCTAGCTCATCTTTAGCTAGTTCCCACCTTGCGCCTAACCCTTTATTTTTACTCTCATGCACTCTGTTTTTCAGTGTCATATGTGCATATATGTGCAAAAGGGTCGGAGAGGAAAGGATCGACGCAACCTCTTACTCGTTAATGCCACACATTCAAAGAAGAGAGATCAAGCATGAAGAGAACAGTCGATAAGACCATGCTCTAACAAGAGAACAGTCTAAGGGTGCACGTTCTAACCAGAGGAACAATGGCGACCAGTGAGAAACAAAAGCATAGACCATCAGTGGCTGCAAAACATTCATTCTGTTGCCTCTCCCTCACAACCCCATCACCTTGTATATTCAGTTCAAAAAAAAAAAAAACTATATATTGTTTCTATCTATTTTATGGTGATGGAGATGGGGAAGGTGAATCCAAAAAAAAAAAAAATACGCCACTCGGAAGGTTGAGCAAGGAGTTGGTACCAAATTTTGAGGAGTAGGCAAAGGAAGTAAAGAACTGAAGAACAGTCCCACGGTTGATCCGAAGGAAAGAACAACTGCACCCGTGAAGCAGAAACGAGTAAGGGCTGTGGACATCAATGGATCCGTCATCTCCTGCTATTTTGCGCAATATCCTGCATCCACTTAAATTTGGTATCCCCTAAACACTCTTAGCTCCACCATGAAATAGCCTGTTCCTTACCTAGCCCGTCTACCCCGAATAGTGCCTGTAATGAGAAGCTCACGCTGTTCTTAATTGAATTTAAGGAGTTTTGTCTCGATAGGGTACCCCTTTTTTTCAGGTATGAGATACAGAGTATGGAACATCGATCGTGGGTGTTCTGGTAAGGGTGTGTGGTCTGAGTCTACAGCTTGTATGGTTCAGAAATGTGTGTAAGAGTATGGTTATTGAGATCAAGCGAGTTCCCACTCTTTCAAACCTTCCTCCCTGTTCTTGAAGCTTGGCCTTGTTCGAGGACAAACAAGGATCTAAGTCTGGGGGAATTGATATATCATGTTTTTAATGTCATTATATGTGTGCTTTGAGTTAATTCTCAGTCCTAATTCGTGGTTAATTGATATCGTTCCAGGTTTGGAGCAGGTGAAAGAGCAAAGAAGAGAGTTTCATGAAGTCATATGTCATTTTGGAATATTCGATGCGGAACAGCCAGTTAGATCAATCCAAAGGTTGTTCCCGAAGAGAACAAGCGTCTGACTGTTCCCGATCATTAAGGAAACTTCCAATTT
This sequence comes from Brassica oleracea var. oleracea, assembly GCF_000695525.1. Taxonomy (NCBI): domain Eukaryota; kingdom Viridiplantae; phylum Streptophyta; class Magnoliopsida; order Brassicales; family Brassicaceae; genus Brassica; species Brassica oleracea. The sequence goes on from NC_027750.1 coordinate 33,532,945, forward strand.
TGGAAGTTTGCCCTAGATTTCATCTCTTCTCTCTTTACCACGGACGCCTCCATATAAAAAGCGGAGGCTATCATTTCTATTTGACTTACGCTAGTTTTACGAGAGACCTAGAACAATTTGGATTGAGCAACTTGTAAGGGAGAAGGCTCCATCTCTTATTTTCACGAGAAGATCATCCTGAACCCTTGTATTTCTACTTTATTTTATATGCAGTATTATTCAGAAACCATGTCTGCGTCATCTTGCTTAGTCGGATAGCTTGCTTAGGGTTGTAGGGTGTCAATAGCATGAGCTGAACATAAATAAGTGATCTTAACTGTTCTTAATTCATATTGTTTTTACTACTTGCATTGAATTGATCACTTAATATTCGATCTCTAGTTTAATCACC
>NC_027750.1:33533435-33548674 GCF_000695525.1 Brassica oleracea var. oleracea
TATGGAGTGAATGAAGAGGAAGAGGAGTGCTTGTATTTATAGTTAAATTCCTGCTGACAGACCGAGGAAATTCCGACGGAATTCTGACGCCAACGGCTAGTTCGTCGGAATTTCCTCGGAATTTTGTAAAATCCCCCAACGGCTCTATAATATTTCCTCGGAATTCATCGGTTTTTTCCGAGGAACACATATTTCCTCGGAATTTCCTCGGAATATTCCGACGGATTGATATTTCCTCGGAATTCCGTCGGTATATTCCGAGGAAATTCAGAGGAAACCAAATTTTGTGTTTCCTCGGAATTTCCTCGGAAATTCCTCGGGATATTCCGAGGATTTCATTTTCCGTCGGAATGTCCGTCAGAATATCGCTGTTTTCTGGTAGTGAATAGTAAAAATGTAAGTGTTTGTATTTTATATTATGCATTATATATATATATATTGGATTTCTAAAATAAAATTTTTATTTTTTATAAAATGAAAATTAAATTTACTTTATTTTAGACCTAATTACTTATAATTAATAAATTAGAGAAAATGAAATGAAGAAAAAAAGTTTGATATGAAAAAGAGTTCTTTTACGTATCTAGCAAACTTGCAAAACCTGATATGTGCGTTTTAAGTTATTAATGTATTTGATGTATAAATAACAAAACTAAACTATGTCAAAATTGGACAAAACGTTTTTTGTTAGTTTGAGGATATATATATATGTATCCCACTAAAACAAATGTCTTATATAAGATAACCCTATTCTTATGTGGTATTTACAACTTTTGTCACTGGATTTACAACTAATCTTAAGATCTTCAGTAATTATGTTTTTGTAAATTAATAAGGCATCAAACATTACATTAATATGCATATACATTGTTTTCGGTTTAAGTGGGCCACCAGTATTATTGCATTCAGAAAAATCGAATTAAAACGTAATGAACCTGTCATTAATAAACATATATATATAATATATACTCCCTCCGTTCTTTAATATAAGTCGTTTTAGAATTATGCACGTAGATTAAGAAATCATTAATTTTTTATATTTTCTAAACAAAAACATCATTAATTATTTACCTAACCACAAATCAACCAATAATAAAATAGAAGGTATATTATCATTGGTCAAACAACATTAAGTGTTAATAAATTTTACACAGAAAACCGAAAACGTCATATAATTTGGAACATAAAAATTCCTCTAAAACGACTTATATAAAAAAACGGAGGGAGTATAATCCAAACTATTATTTCGTTTGGATACCTAAATCATATTGTGCTGATTATGTTAAGTCTAATAGAGCCGATTCAAAAGTTTTTCATGTTTTGTTTACCAGAGCAGATTCTGTACATCTTAAGATAAACCAAGAACAATGTACAACATTAGACTATTCTTATTTTTCATCTTAACATAAACAAAACTTTCAGTCCGGTTTATCATATATGATACATGTCGAATATATAAACTATTATTCTAAAACTGTCCTAAAGAAAAATCATTGGATGCATAAATTGAAACTAATAATTCGCATTATCAAATAGTGTTCTCAGACTTGCGTATAAAAGGAGGTGAACCAAATTAATTATAAGAGATCATTATGATGGTTTGGAATAATACTATGAACCGGTTAGAGTCGAGCCCTATGTAGTTGTATATTCAAATTTTTAGCTCATGTTGACATTTATAGAGGCCTTCAAATTAGTGCCTTTTTTTTAATGTAGAGAATCAAGTCTTGCTATTGTTATTTTATTTTCTTACAATGTACACAAAATTTACATGTTAGGTGATGATATCACATTTAAATATTGGTTGTGATTTCATCGCTGTCTTTTAAAACTCGTCTTAAACGTTTTTGATCATATACACATTTTTGGATACATCTAATAATATTGTGATCATTTATTTAATTTAAAGTACAATCTTGTTAATCACATTTGTATTTATTTAATTATCTTATTATTATTTATTATAAATAGATCCACAAATATGAGACAGACATTTTAACATTTAGATATTTATTAGTAATAATATAGTATAAAACTTTGGTTGGATATTATTATATTCACAACACTTAGCGAGAACCCTTACAGTTAGCAACGCAGTTACAAAATCCCTTTTCTTCGGAACAACTACCACTAGCATCAGCTCCATGTTGCTTCTTACAATCAGCCAAACATAGTGTTGCAGCACAATACGATAACTTTTTACTAATTGGAATTTTATATGGACACTGTTTTTTCGCATCTGCCATCATTCCTGTAATATATAGAAAATCTAAACTTTTAATTGGGAATAATATATATAAATTTTCTGAATTATAAAACTTATTTATCAACAAAAACTGCTTAATGAACTATTATTTTAAGCATTATAAGCAAAAAGAGAAACAGATTTTGCTAGTAAATAAAAAACAAGCATATGATTAGGTCAAAGTATATATTTTTCTATTTTGTGGACAAATATTTTTAAGAATTGTGTGTATATTAATAAAAACATATAATTTTTTATTTTTTAAGAGAAATTAATGTTTATATTGGAAAAGCATAACATATCACCTATAATATATATAAATCTCAAAATATCTCATAAATTTATATAAGGACTATAGTTCATCCCTACTATGAAAATGTTGGTTAACATATTTGTATGTGCAGGAAAAAATGTACATAAATAGATGATGAAACAATGAAAATATTTTAAATTATTCAATCATAGTTGTTCTTCATCGTATATTATACATATACTTTAAAAAATAAAAATAAACAAATATAAAAACAAAACTCTTAAGTACTTCAGGTATGATCCTTTTAATTTTGACGCAAAAAATGTTTGAATCAGTTTTCTATATTTTGTTGCCTTCTGAAAATTTATGAATTTTACACAAAAGAGATAATTTAATGCTATATTTTATATAGCAAACAGAAAATTTTATATGGGTTCACGATATATTAAAAGTAATAAAGATCTAAGTATTATATTCAATTTCCTATAGAATGAATTTATGCAATATATTAAGATGTAAATACAAACCTAGTGAGAGAATAATGAAGACGATTAAGAACGTAGACAAGAGTTGAACGGATTTCCTCATCTTGGATTATAGAAATGGATTGATAGTGAGTTAAAAATTTAGGAAAGAGATGAATTATTCTATTTGTTACAACAGACAAAGTATTCTTACATATATACATAACAAAAATCTAATTTAAGAAACTCATGTTAATATGTTCCGATTTAAACGAATCAAATTTAGAAAAATCCAATTTTTTCTCATATAATATGTGAAAAAGCTTTAGACTCGTTCATTTTCTAGTAAGCAAATAAAAGGGTATGTGTCCTATCCGTGTAAATAATTTTGATGTTCTCAAAATTTTATTGTTATTTTAGAATTATGAATTTATTTAAATAAATGTCAATAAAATTAATTTTTAAAATATTACAAATTAAATATACAGTTTATTAGGCGGATGGCCCACACATAACAAAATTAATAGAATATATTAAAAAATAGTAAGTATTTGATTAATTTTTTAGTTTATACGTTAAAATAGTGAATAGTGAAAACTGTTTAATACTCAAAAAATTGAGTTGAATTCAGTTCTAGATTTACATAGTAAGAGTAATATTTAGATTGAACGGTAACAACGGAATAAGCGAATAATATTATGTAGTACGGTTAAAGTGATGTTTTATAAGTTGTGGAATATTAACGGTTAAACAAAAAAGCGTTGGATGATAAAATATGAATGTTAACAAAAAAGAAATATGTAGGTCATTTGCATCCTTCACATCTCCATCAGTATTGATGCTTGCTTTGCTTCAAATTGTAGGTCCTTTGCATCCTGAATGAGAAAAAAAAAAAGTGACATGAAAAATATCATTATAGTTTTTCATTCTTAACCACACAGATGAGTCGACGAAGAATAAGAAACAGTGCAGTTACAAAACAAATAATAATAAGAAACAGAGAGTGGTTTCAAGAGAAACATACAATCTTTGGAGTAAAATGAATTTCCTTGACCTCAGGTCTAATGGTTACTTCAGCCCGCTAGAACCAGGCAAAACCCATAAACTCAACACACAACGACAATTTTTATATTTTCAATACCAAAGGCCATGTAACAGACCTTGGCCTTAGCACGCTCCTTTCCTACTTGATCATTTTTGTACTTGTCATGTGCGTAGTCTACAATTTTACACACTGGTGGCTTAGCATCTCTTTGGACCTACAAGACAAGCAAGAGATAAGAGGAAAAAAAAAACAAATTAGAAATATGTACAAAAATACACCTAAATAGAGGTACTTGTAGATTAAAGGATACAATAATCATCACAAACAAAAATAACTCATGTTTCAAAAGAGGTATTTGTAGACTAAAGGGATAACCATAATCATTAGAAAGAACATCTAGAATAACTTATACTTTAATTGACATATCACCTCAACCAAGTCATGCTTGAGCTCTTTTGCCCGTCTGAGAGCTTCCTTCAGAGTCACAATACAGTGTCCTGTACAACGACAAAACCATATCACACGTTCCTCACTATCAGAATCTCAGAAGTTTCATTTATCGTTTTTTATGTGTTCTAAAGCTGAACGTTCAACTTGTTTATTAAAACGTATAAGCAAAACGGACTTTTAACAGATGAGTGATGACTCCCATCTAAAGACAGTCCACCGAATAGAACTTACTAACAAAACAGTATGTTCTTAGAGATTTCATCTTTCACTGTCTCTTTATCTGGTACATGAACAAATCAAATTACCTTCCTCGGAAACCAATCTTACAGTCTCGGAGGTAATCTTATCATTGAGGCGTGGGCCATCAGATTCAACATCCTCTTCCTTCTTGCTTGTCTGGAACAAGATCATACCAAGTTATAAACGAGTTTGACAACCACGAACAAGATCTAGGACCTAGGAGAGCCAGAACGTTAATCACTAACTAAAACCTTAAACACATACAACCCAAAAACCCTAAAGCAGAACATCCAACACTATATACATACAACTATAATGTCTTTAGTAGATAAAAAAAACTCGAGCAAGCAATACCATAGATTTTTAAAATGTTACTATTTAAATATACAGTTTATTAGGTGGATGGCCCACACGTAACAAAATTAATAGAATATATTCAAAATTTAGTAAGTATTTGATTATTTTTTTAGTTTATACATTAAAATAGAGAATAGTGAAAACTGTGTAATACTCAAATAATTGAATTGAATTCAGTTTTAACTTTAGATAGTAAGAGTAATTTTTAGACTGAATGGGAATAGCGGAATAAGGATAATGTTATGCAGTACCGTTTAAGTATTGTTTTATAAACTGCGGAATATTAGCGGTTAAACAAAAAACGGTCAATAAAATGTGAATAGTAACAAAAAGAAATATGGTTTGGAACCAATAGTAAAAATGTAAATGTTTGTATTTTATATTATGCATTATATATATATATTGGATTTCTAAAATAAAATTTTTATTTTTTATAAAATGAAAATTAAATTTACTTTATTTTAGACCTAATTACTTATAATTAATAAATTAGAGAAAATGAAATGAAGAAAAAAAGTTTGATATGAAAAAGAGTTCTTTTACGTATCTAGCAAACTTGCAAAACCTGATATGTGCGTTTTAAGTTATTAATGTATTTAATGTATAAATAACTAAACTAAACTATGTCAAAATTGGACAGAACGTTTTTTGTTAGTTTGAGGATATATATATGTATCCCATTAAAACAAATGTACTATATAAGATAACCCCTATTCTTGTGTGGTATTTTACAACTTTTGTCACTGGATTTATAACTAATCTTAAGATCTTCAGTAATGATGTTTTTGTAAACTAACAAGGCATCAAACATTACATTAATATGCATATACATTGTTTTCGGTTTAAGTGGGCCACCAGTATTATTGCATTCAGCAAAATCGAATTAAAACGTAATGAACCTGTCATTAATATATATATATATATATATATATATATATATATATGTAGATCTAATCCAAACTATTTATTCGTTTGGATACCTAAATCATATTGTGCTGATTATGTTAAGTCTAATAGAGCCGATTCAAAAGTTTTTCATGTTTTGTTTACCAAAGCAGATTTTGTACATCTTAAGATAAACCAAGAACAATTTACAATATTAGACTTTTCTTATTTTTCATCTTAACATAAACAAAACTTTCAGTCCGGTTTATCATACATGATACATGATACATGTGGAATATATAAACTATTATTTTAAAACTGTCCTAAAGAAAAATCATTGGATGCATAAATTCAAACTAATAATTCGCATTAACAAATAGTGTTCTCAGACTTGCGCGTATAAAAGAAGGTGAAGCAAATTAATTATAAGAGATCATTACGATGGTTTGGAATAATACTATTAACCGGTTAGAGTCGAGCCCTACGTAGTTATATATTCAAATTTTTAGCTCATGTAGACATTTATAGAGGCCTTCAAATTTGTGTCTTTTATTTAATGTAGATAATCAAGTCTTGCTATTTTTATTTTATTTTTTACAATGTACACATAATTTACATGTAAATGATGATATCACATTTAAATATTGGTTGTGATTTCATCGCTGTCTTTTAAAACTCGTCTTAAACGTTTTTGATCATATACACATTTTTGGATACATCTAATAATATTGTGATCATTTATTTTATTTAAATTACAATCTTGTTATTCACATTTGTATTTATTTAATTCTCTTATTATTATTTATTATAAATGGATCCACAAATCTGAGACAAACATTGTAACATTTAGATATTTATTGGTAAAAAGATATTATAAATCTTTGGTTGGATGTTATTATATTCACAACACTTAGCAAGAACCTTTACAATTAGCAACGTAGTTACAAAACTCCTTTTCTTCGGAACAACTGCCACTAGCATCAGCTCCATGTTGCTTCTTACAATCTGCCAAACATTGTGCTGGGGCACAATACGACATTTTTTAACTAATTGGAATTTTATATAGAAACTGTTTTTTCACATCTGCCATCATTCCTGTAATATATAAAAAATCTGAAATTTTAAATGGGAGATATATATAGAGGTGTCAAAATGGGTTAAAATTAATGGATTGATCTAAACAAAACCAACACATGGTTTTAATGACTCAATAATTTGGATGTTAATGAATTAATAGTTTTTAATAGATCTCGATCCGCGCAACCGCGTGGGTTTTGGATTTCATTTATTTTTATATAAATATTTCGTTTTCAATTCTAAATTGGTAAATATTATAATATATATGTATCTATCAATTTTTAAAATATAATATGTTAACGGTATATATTTTCTTATTGAATAGATTGTTTCAAACTTTCACATGTATTTGTATCTTCTTCTATATATATATTTTTGGATTATTATTTTATTATTAAAATCGTAACTATATATATAAAAGATTAGTAAAATATTTTTTTATTGTCAGATTCAAAGAAATTGTAACATTTCACAAATTTAGAAAGTTTATAAAAAAATTAAACTTTTTGCATCATAGATTTATATTATCGAGTAAATATTTAAAATATTTAACATATGGAGGTATAGTATTACAACATTAAATTATATTTATTTAATTTATATTATCAATAAAGTCAATAGATCATCTATTGTTTAAATCCAATTATTGATAGCCCAATAAAAATTTCTGGTAGGCCCAAAATTTAAATGATAAGATTATAAATTAAATGTAACATGGCTTTTTAGGAATATGTCAATTAGGTCTATTTTAAAAAAAAAAATCACACATGAATCAAGGTTCTAAGCCATGTTTTAATATATAACTAGATCTCGATCCGCGCAACCGCGCGAGTTTTTGTTTTCATTTATATGTCTATCAATTTTTAAAACATAATAAGTTTACGGTATATTTATTTCATTGAATAGATTGTTTTAAGCTTTCACATGTATTTGTATCTTCTTCTATATATATATTTTCGAATTATTATTTCATTATTAAAATCGTAACTATATATATAAAGATTAATAAAATATTGTTTTATTGTTATATTCAAAGATATTGTAACATTCCACAAATTTAGAAATTTTTTTAAAAATTAAACTTTTCGCTTCACAGATTTATATTATCGAATAAATAATTAAACATTTAGTTTTTGTTTAATTTTTAAAATAAACCTTATAGTTTATAATTTGTTTTCATTGGTTTAAGGTAGTAAAGATTAATTATTGTTAGATAATATGATTTTTGTTATTTAAAAAAAATCTTCATAATTTTAAAATTTAACATAGACAAATATTTAAATAATTAACATATGGATGTATAATATTACAACATTAAATTATATCTATTAAATTTATACTATCTATAAATCCAATGGATCATCTATTATTTAAATCTAATTACTAATAGCCCAATAAAAATTTGTGGTAGACCCAAAATTCAAATGATAAGATTAGAGATTAAATGTAACGTGACTTTTTAGGAATATGTCCATTAGGTTCATTTTAATAAAAAAAATCACACATGAATCAAGGTTATGACTTCTATTTTAATATATAAGATTATTTGATAAGAGCAACCTTATTTCATATCATTGGTTGTGGTTATGATTTTATAAACCTCTTCATGATTAAAATGTTTATTTTGTTGAATTTATTGATCTTTTTTTTGGTAAAATGTTAAATTATTATACCAAATTTTAAATTTTTTACAGAAGCACAGAGAAAACAAGAAACAGAATGCAGAAATGAAACTAAACAGAGCATCTAGAGACAAGCAGATTCAATTACGACAGACTATGGTCCTAGAGGCAGACAGGAGTAAGCGTAGCGTCGATGGCCCAAGGGAAAGGAATGAGCGGACTGAGACCTTGAAGCAACGAGTAAAAACCTACAGCTTCCGAGAAACTCAATCATCAATACCTTCACCAAGAAACACATCACGGAGCAACCAACCCACTCAAAATCTCCTCACCGACAGCACGAAGAGGAGTCCACTGACAAGCGGTGCCGTCGTTCGAGATAGGGAACTGGAGATTACTGTCACCAACCCTCCAATCCCGGGACCGTATACACCCATTTAACCCACCGCACACGCAGAGCAGTGGGACATGTCGGGCACACTTCCTCCGGAAGAAGCGACCTTCGAACAAACAAGAAGCCCGAGTGCCAAACTAACTACTAACCACCTGCTAAAGACCGGTCTGCTTACACAGAAGCTACACCACCACAAGATGACGATTTATTATGGGAGAAGAGAGAGACTAACGCGCTGCCACAGTCAAGAACCCAACTCCGGAAGACAGAGACAACCAAAGAGACGCAGATGCTGTCCCGTGTCTCGTCACGTGCTGCCACAGAAACCTCCAAAACTCGGGCGACAACACCGAGAGAAGAAACTCCCCACACGTACCCATGACTGAGAACCAGCCACAGGATCTCACAGGAGCTAGGCGGATCCGGAAGAGACCAAGAAACCGAGACTAAATATCCGGCCAAGAAGCACAAACCTCACCAAAGGAATGTGAGACGCTGAAGAACCGCCAGATAATAGTCTCATCTGGACTCTATGCGCTGTCACACTCCTGGTTAGAATCGAAGCTCCGAGAAAAATTGAAGAAGAACTCCAACGATCTGAATAGACAGGTGAAGGATCGAAGTCGGGCTAAGCCCTCTCCTCCCCACCGCCTTGGTACCGACAGATCTACTGTAGGATCTCCAGCGAAGAGACAACGCCACCAACCACCCATGAAGCCGACTCCGACGACAGTCCCTACCTCCGAACGTCGCCGTTACACCAGATCTGCCACCACGCTAGCCAAACCACCGGATCTATCGCGAATAGAAGAGGGATCTGAAGCGTATGTCCAAAAACGCATCGATCGATCACTAGTTCGTCGGAATTTCCTCGGAATATTCCGACGGATTGATGGTTCCTCGGAATTCCGTCGGTATATTCCGAGGAAATTCCTCGGGAAATTCCGAGGATTTCATTTTCCGTCGGAATGTCCGTCAGAATACCGTTGTTTTCTTGTAGTGATTTCACAAATTTAGAAAGTTTTTAAAAAATTATACTTTCTGCTTCATAGATTTATATTATAGAGTAAATAATTAAACATTTAGTTTTTGTTTAATTTCTAAAATAAACTATATAGTTTAAAATTTGTTTTCATTGGTTTAAGGTAGTAAAAATTAATCATTGTTAGATAATATGATTTTTGTTATTTTAAATTTTTTTTTATAATTTTAAAAGTTAACATCGACAAATATTTAAATATTTAACATATGGAGGTATAATATTATGACATTAAATTATATCTATTTAATTTATACTATCTATAAATCCAATTGATCATCTATTGTTTAAATCCAATTATTGATAGTCCAATAAAAATTTCTGGTAGACCCAAAATTTAAATGATAAGATTATATATTAAATGTAACATGACTTTACAGGAATAGGTCCATTGGGTCCATTTTTTAAAAAATCACACATGAATCAAAGTTGTGACTTCTGTTTTAATATATTGGATAAGATGGGTTAAAGAGTTTAGTGAGTTGGATTGATATTGGTTTGGATCAAAATGGGTTTATGGATTATCCAATCCAACCCGGTTTTTCTCAAGTAATCTATAATTCCTCTCTTTTTTTCTTCCTTTTTCTAGCTAGCGAACTCTTTGATCTCTCTTCAACACAGACACCATTGACATCGATCACCACATGAATCACACCTTTTGGGTCATTGATTTTGGGTCATTGATCACAACACTACAACGTCACCTTCGTTGTGAGTCAAAGTATATTGTTCTTCAATTCGGCCTTTTGGGTCATTGATTTTGTTGATTTATGATCGATTGAAGTGTATTTTATGGGTTTGATTTGATCTATCAACGAACTCGTTAGTTTAGAAGAGACTCCATTGACTCTAAGCTATTTCAGATCAATCGAAGCTTGATATCTTACTCTGATTGCTTCATTTCTTTAAACGTTACAGTGTCTCTTCAAAGTTCTTGTAGCTGCTCTTGCAAAGCGAATCTGAGATTTGTAGCTTTTGGACTTTAGTTTGGTTGGAGTCTTGGAGAAATACTCACGAGACTTGCTTAGATTTTATTTAAGTTCTTATGGGTTGCACTAAAACAGACTAGTTTAGGTCTAACGACAGCTATATCACTTTTTGTTCACCAGAGTTTGATCCCTGAATTCTTGACTTGTCTTACTTTTGGTTGTTGCCAGTGTTATCCGCTTTTTTGAATGATCTGTAACGTCAAACTGTGTACCATTCTTACAGGTTCAGGAGAAGGAGCTAAGGTGTTGTTCACCGTTCTTGGAACGCTCATCAATACCAGGGGAAGATGCTGCTACTGATTTGAGATCTAATGAATGGAAGGTTGTTCCTCATATATGAAGATAATCTGCGGATAAGTACGGTGGCAGAGTTGCTGTGCTTGATCCCTTTCGTATGGTTTCGTTTTCATGTGTTTGTAAAGTGTTGGAATGTTTCTACCATGGCAAGTTAAAAGAAAAGAACGCCTTTCACAAAGACTTTAAAGCAATAGTCTAATGAAAATACTCTGTTTTATTTTCAAGTTTTATAATTTTTTGTTAGTTTTTTTTTTAACTTTTAAATTTGCATAATCAAATTTTAGACAGTGTTAGTAATATTTTTATTTAAAATTTACATAATTATTTACTTATTTTAATTGATTTATAATATTGATTGATAGTATGTAATAAGAGAATGGGTTTATACGGATATGGATTGGTTTTAGTTGGATTATCCATTTTGACACCTCTAATAATATATATAAATTTTCTGAATTATAAAACTTATTTATCAACAAAAACTGTTTAAAGAGCTATTATTGTAAGCAGTAAAAGCAAAAAAGAGAAACAGATTTTGCTAGTAAATAAAAAACGAGCATATGACTAGGTCAAAGTATATATTTTTCTATTTTGTGAACAAATATTTTTAAGAATTGCGTGTATATTAATAAAAACATATAATTTTTTTTATGTTTTAAGAGAAATTAATGTTTATATTGGAAAAGCATAACATATCACCTATAAAATATATAAATCTCAAAATATCTCATAAATTTATATAAAGACTATATAGTTCATCCCTACTATGAAAATGTTGGTTAACATATTTGTATGTGTCGGACAAAATGTACATAAATAAATTATAAAACAATGAAAATATTTAAAATTGTTTAATCATAGTTGTTCTTCATCGTATATTAACCCTATACATTAAAAAGAATAAATATAAAAATATAAGAACAAAACTCTTAAGTACTTTAGGTATGATCCTTTTAATTTTAACACACAAAATGTTTGAATCAGTTTTCTATATTTTGTTGTCTTCTGGAAATTTTATGAATTACAAAAGAGATATTTAATGCTATATTTTATATAGTAAACAAAAACTTTTATATGGGTTCAGGATATATTAAAAGTAATAAAGATCTAAGTATTATATTCAATTTCCTATAGAATGAATTTATGCAAATTATTAAGATGAACCTAGTGAGAGAATAATGAAGACGATTAAGAACGTAGACAAGAGTGATAAACTTGTTCCTCCGTTAAGTCATAAACTTGTTCTTCAAGTTTATTTCTATTTTCTTATCTCCAAGATACTCTCTTGCTTTACAAGTCAACACGACTCCAACTCAGCATCTTGACTCCACATGGTCTTCAGCACTCAACACGACGTCTGTTTTAGCAACTACGTCAGCAACTATTTCAAGTCGGACATCTTACATCTTCAGAGAGAGCATGATGTAATCCACGGCACGAATGATCTGAAAGAGGATCAGACAGAAAACACAAGGCAGTTCACCAAATTCTTCAATGCTTGAAAACCGAGCCAAGTAAACGACGTTGGCTTGAGTCAACTCGTCCATGAATCGGTGGAAAAAAAACTCGCTTGGAGTGGAATCCGTAAAAGGTGCGACAGAAACTTGATGAAGAAAGGAAGCAATCGAAGTTGTTCTTCTTAGTGTTTCTCAAATGCTATGTTAATTTAACGAGAGATACAATATAGTAGAGATTGATCTGCGCACCCGTGTTGATATTGTTTCTTAGATTTTTATACAATGATATTTGTTTTTCATAATTAATGTTATATATTTTAGATGGGTTGTAATATAACTAATTGTATTCAAAATACCTGGACCGAATCAGATAATTTGATTTTTTTGTATAAATATCCGAACCCATTTCAGATACATTTATTATTTAGATAATTTTAAGTTTCTATACATCAGAACTGAACTCATCATGACCCAGAAATACTCAACTCAAAACCCACACATAAATTTATAATATTCAAACGGGGCATAATTTGAAAACAAAAATATAATGATACCCGAAAAGAACAATCCATACCTAAATGAATAACCAATGTTCATGCCTAACTGATTTTGTAAATTAATAAAAATGACTATTTCTATGTGTTTGGCTAAATTAAATGAAATAGAAAAAGTTTTTTTATTTAGTAAAATAATTATATGGAGTGAAAAATTAAGCGACAATAAATGTAATGCATTTTATTATTTTGATTTAAGTTATTATTTTATTCACAAAACATGTTTTTGAATTATGTTTTTGGCTACTTAATTTTTCACCGATTGAAACTAAAATATAAAAACAATTATTAAAACAAACTAAATCGAACGTTTAACCATATGCAAAACCCAGTTATTTTATATTTTTGATTTTATAATTGACACAAAGTTAATTTTGATTAACTACTAAATAAAAATCTGCACTATTATTACTATGGTAATATAATTAATGATGTGATGTATTGTTAATGTAATATAATTAATGAAATTGTTAAACTGAGTGAAATATGAAAAGATAATTAATGTAATTGTATTAATGAAATTAGTAAAATTATATTATATTTCTTTTTTATACTGATATTCATGTTTACAAACAATTTTCATTTATACTGATATTCATGTTTTCAAACGGTAACAAAATATAATTCAGTTTTAATAATATAAATAGACTCATTAGATATCAATATAATTATAAGGCCAGATTTTATTAAATACTATAGTTGTGGTTCTTTTCTCATTTACATATTTATGCTTAATGAGATTTTAATTATTATGCACAGTCATAATGGCACAAAAAGTAATATGCCAAAGGTAAAATAAGGGTAAATCTAAAAAAGTATCGTGTTTTAATAGTTTGTCATTTTGTATTTAAAAAGTAGAAAAGAAATAGGGGAATTAGGCAACATGCACATAACAAACTATAAAATTAACTACGTAACCATAGCAATCTTTAGGCTATGATATTTATGTATTATTTTCTATATTGCCCTTTCTCACTTTCACCTCTTATTTTTATATAACTTTATAAGTTAAAAATTAATTACTCATTTGAATTTTTTAAATACCTATATAAACATAGATTTTTTTTTGTATATGAAATGTTTTGGATTTTGCAAAACTAACATATATATATATAAATTAAATATGTACAGTTATAATAAGATTTTTTCTATTCTATTTACGAAACATAGAATAGAATTGTAATTATACAATCTCTATTTGTGCAATCTCTCCCTCTATCTATCTTCCCTATCACCATCTTTGTCTTTCTCCATCTTTGCTTCTCTTTCTATGTATCTCTTTTTCTTTATCTCATTCTCTCATTTATTCTTTCTCCTTTAATATGTAATGTTGAAATAACGGATTGTTGTATTCTATACTATTTACAAAATATAAAATATAATTGTAAGTATACTCTCTCTCTCTCTCTCTCTCTTGTTCTCATACTTCTACATACTATACTATGTAGCCATCTGATGTTAGGAGTTTTCAAGGCTCCTAAGTCAAATGTTGTAGTATAAAAGATTGTCGAACCAGTTCTGAGGGATATCATAGCACTGAGAATGCAAGTACTCACTTAATCTAAGTGCAACCAATGATTTAGATGGGTTTTAAGCTATGGCTAAAACTAGAAAGCAATAACAGAAAGATACTTTCTTGACTAAGGGAAAAGAGAACTCATTGGCATAGGGATTAGACCTTGGGTGATCAAGTATCAAACTAAGGATGGCAAATGATCAATCGGACTATCAACCTTAAGCCTAGACACAATTCTAAGCAAGCTCTATGTCTAGATGAATGCTCATTTGCTAACATATCTCAAACATCAAATGTCTTTGGTTGAATAATATGAAAGCAATCATTACTAACAAGTCTATTAGCTATCTTAGCA
>NC_027750.1:33550036-33551546 GCF_000695525.1 Brassica oleracea var. oleracea
GACTCAATGAAAAATCATCAAAGCAAACATGATCAAATACTTGGTACCTCCCCCAAACTTAAATGACACAGTCTCTGTGTTGTCAAGTAGAGAGAGATACCCAAAAGAGAAAGCTAATATGCAAAAATGAAATGGTATATACAAGGGAAAGTAGAGAAGTACCTCAAGTGGAAAGTTGAGAAGGAGGATCCTTCTCAATGTAGGGGTCTCCACAAGTGATGGTTCCATAATACTCAACATCCAGTGGAAACTGAATTGGGTAAGAGACAGCTTTGTTGACATTGAGGAGTGTGACCTTCTTGTTGGCGAAATCGATGCAAGCACCCACAGTAGTAAGGAATGGTGTGCCCAGGATCAATGGAACTCTCTTCTCAGTTGCCATCTTCAAGACAGTGAGGTCTATAGGGATGGTGCAAGATCCAATCTTCAAAGGGAAATCCTTGATGAGACCAATAGGGGTAGTAGAAGAAGAATCCCCAAACGTGAGAGAGGAAGTATCTGACTCCATGTGTTCAATCTCAAGACTCTTCACCATCTCCATTGAGATCACATTCACACTTGCACCGGAATCAACAAGAGCATCATCAAAGGTGAGCTTACCAAGGGAGCAGGACAAGGTGAACTTCCCTTGGGATTCTAGTTTAGGGAGAGACTTTGGTGTGATGGCTGGATCAAGTTTCAAAGTTGAAATGTTGAGGAGCTCTGCTACTTCTGCTTGGTGGTCTACAATGTCCTTGATGAGCATCATTTGGACATGAGCCTCACGCATACCCGAGATCTCTGGAAGCTTAACTCCAATATCACTTAAGTCTTTTCTGAACTTGGAAATTACCTTCTTTTGAGCTTTGGTGAGGACCCTTTGTGGAAATGGGAGCTTGTCATAGGGTGACTGCTCAACTTCAGTGGTGTCCTCCAGCTTGACTTCTTTCAGCTTCCGGTTAGCTCTCTTCGCAACTGGTTTCTCAGCCATGGGTGCATCTCCCTTCAAAATCTTTACTTCAACTATTTTGTCAGCTTCCTTCACAATCTTTTCTTCAGCTGTTGCTACAATCAGATGCTGAACCTGTTCAATCTCAATTCCAAACACCAATCTTTCAATTTCATCTACCTCTTACTTGTGGTTACTCAATTCAATCCCTGAAGAAGTGGTAGAGAGGACAACATTGCAATACTCCTTGGGTTTTTGCTCAGATTTTCCAGGTAGAGACCCTTGCTGGCGATTCTGGTGAGTGGTCATGGAAGCAAACTGGTTTTCCAAAGCCATGAATTTGTTGTTGAGCTCATTGTAACTTCCATTAATCTTGGAGTGAAGGTTCTTCAACTCATATCCAACCTGGTTTTCACTTCTAGTCTGAGACTCCAAGATCTGTTTCAGTAGAACATCAGTGCTGCTTTCCTGAGGAGTAGAGGTAGAAGGATTAGCTTGTTGTTGAGAAGACTGGTTCCCTTTGTTGGAGAAACCAGGAGGAGGGTTTTGCTGAGGCTGATAGTTGCCTTGCTGGTTGTTCCT
>NC_027750.1:33553750-33567695 GCF_000695525.1 Brassica oleracea var. oleracea
TCTGAGAGGTCGCTCCGGGCTTCGCTTCGTGTCGTCTCGCCATAGAGACGCGAGCGACCTCGGGGTGTCGCTTTGGGAGGTCGCTCCGAAAGGGGTGTGAGATGCGAGCGACCTCGGTGCGTCGCTCTGGGCAAGTCGCTCCAGGGCCGATGGTCGAGAGCGACTTTGGTGCGTCGCTCCAACGGGTCGCTCTGGATCGGGAGCGACCTTGGTAGGTCGCTCTGAGAGGTCGCTCCAGGGTCATCTAAGACTGTTCGGAGTAACGAGAACGCGAGCGACTTCATTGGGTCGCTTTAGGAAGGTCCCTCTGAGAGGTGGGACACAGCGACTTCGTGATGTCGCTCCGGGAGGTCGCTCCCATGCTCTGCTCGTTTAATGATCACCTACTTCACCTCCTTTGAGCTCCAAATGTCCCCAAGAACTCCATGTGGCACTCCAGTACCTAATAGAGACTCATGTATAAAAAAAAGTTGCAATGCTTCTCAAATAATATGTAAAAGATATGGTTGTTGGGTGTGGCAAAAAGACAATTTTATCAAGCCATGGCTATATTGTTAATTCTTTTGCTACTATGGTTATACCGCAAATTCTCCAACTAGAAATAGTCATAAAAAGCCCATAACAGAAACTTTTAAAGAAGTTTAAACCCAACTCAGGGGAGGGGGTCTTTCTCTGCAATTCTCCTCCACCGGGTCTTTTCAAAACTTTGCTGTGCTTTTCAAATCATATATTCTTCTCCTCACACGAGTGAAACAATTTACCTTTTCCCCCACGACAATCATGGCGGCGACGGCGGTGGTCTGGCAGCCCCGAGAGGATGGCCTCTCTGAGATCTGTGCTCTTCTGGAGCAACAGATTTCTCCTTCCTCCGCCGCCGTTGACAAGTCTCAGATTTGGAAGCAACTTCAGCACTTCTCCCAGATTCCCGATTTCAACAACTATCTCGTCTTCATCCTCGTCCGCGCTCAGGTTTTGTCTCTTCTTTCTGTCTATTATTTACCGTATTCTTCTGTAATTAATGACAAGCCTAGCCTGAGGTTTTTTTTTTTTATCTCTGTTGCTTGTTGGTTATGTTTCTTAGCTGATGTGTAATGTTATGATGCACCAGGGTAAGTCAGTAGAGATTCGCCAAGCTGCTGGATTGCTGTTGAAAAACAATTTGAAAGGTGGATATTCATCCATGGCTCAAGAGAACCGAAAGTACATCAAGTCGGAGCTGCTGCCTTGTCTCGGAGCAGTGGACAGACATATCCGGACAAAGGTTGGAACAATCATCAGCGAAATTGTCAATATAGACGGTGTTTCTGGAAGGCTTGAGCTTTTGCCAGCTCTCGTAACTTGGATGGTGCGATGGATGCATTGTCAAAGGTATGTTGCAGCTACAACTTCTGAACCATAAGCCTGAGTAATCCAAGTTCTGCTGCGTATTAGCTGTTTATTTGGTGGAATATTTTGTAATATCAACATGTCTTGTCGATCAGATTTGTGAGGATATCCCACATGTATTGGATTCTGAAGTGCCTGGTTTAGCAGAAAGCCCTATCAACATTTTCTTGCCTAGGCTATTTCAGGTGAACATCTGCTAAGTTCTTGTTTGATTTATTTTCTTATTGTTGGATTGGTTTCTGTAAGATTTGATTACCATTTGTTTGACCAGTTTTTCCAATCGCCCCATGCTTCACTGAGGAAGCTTGCCCTAGGGTGTGTGAACCAATATGTCATAATTATGCCTGCTGTAAGTATTGAGAAGACCATTTACAATAATTTTTTTTTTTTTTAGTTTTATGTTGGTATTAAGTACGGTGGATTATAACAATCTATGTTTTGCAGGCTTTGTACAATTCCATGGATAAGTACCTCCAGGGGCTGTTTGTCCTTGCCAATGATCCTGTTGCAGAAGTCAGAAAATTAGTACGTGACTTATTTAAGATTATGTTGATTATACATGATTCAATCAGATATTTATATCTCATTTCGAAGTTCTTTTTGCTAATAATGTATAAGAACTCTTCTTCTGTTTAAAAGGTATGCGCAGCATTTGTGCAGCTCACGGAAGTTCTCCCCTCGTCTATAGAGGTATATTTCATTTTGGTTTTAACATACACATTATTTCAAATCTACTCTTAAGCGTCACTTGTTAGTTGTTATGCTTAGTTCGTTCCTTTCTTCTACCCTGCATCTTAGGTTCCGTTTTTGTCTATTTCAGCCACATCTCAGGAATGTAATGGAATACATGCTACAAGTCAACAAAGACCCTGACGAAGAAGTCGCTCTTGAAGCATGTGAATTTTGGTAGTGTTATTGTAAAATGTTATTGTCTTTATTTTCCATCATCGTCCTCAGTTTTAAAAAGCTATATTGTTATTTCGCAGGTCTGCATACTGTGACGCTCAGCTTCCGCCGGACAACTTAAAAGAGTTACTGCCACGCCTAATTCCAGTATCACTATACCTCTCCTTTTGTTTTCTGTATATTTTTGGACTTAAAATATTTACTCAGCAGGTGTAGTTTGAAATTTATGTAAAATTTTTATCGGTTTCAGGTGTTGCTCTCAAATATGGCTTATGCAGATGACGACGAGTCCGTTTTCGATGCGGAGGTTGTTTTCTGTTGATATCATATGTTTTGTCACCTTTCTCTATATGCATATGAATTATAAATCTTATGAAAGCTTTTAACTTTTGCAGGAAGATGAGTCTCAACCAGACAGAGATCAGGTGCAGTTTCTTTGTTCCCGACACATTAATTTTTTTTTTTTTATTAATAAAAGTTCTTTCATTTTGATTTCATTTTGGTTCCCCTACAGGATTTAAAACCTCGCTTTCATACATCAAGGCTTCATGGATCAGAGGATTTTGATGACGATGTACATGAGCTACTTCTTTTACTGTCATTTAATATCTGTATATATGTTGCGTATGTGTGTTCGTTCAATTAATGACTATCTCTGGGTATAGGATGATGACTCGTTTAACGTCTGGAATTTAAGAAAGTGCAGTGCAGCAGCTATTGACGTTCTCTCTAATGTATTTGGAGATGAAATCCTTCCAGCCCTCATGCCCTTTATTCAGGTAATTTTTCTTTGTCTCTCGGTCTTTGAAAATGAATACAGTTAGCTAAACCCTGTTCTTCCAAGCTGCAGGCGAAAATATCAACTTCTGGTGATGAGACTTGGAAAGAAAGGGAAGCTGCTGTTTTGACCCTTGGGGCTATTGCTGAAGGCTGCTTTAATGGTCTTTACCCTCACTTGTCTGAGGCAAGTTCGTTTTTTATCTTCATCATCTCATATATATGATTTTTTTCTCCGCTCAGTTCAAGTACCTTAATGTGCTAATGTCTTATTTCTGCAGATCGTAGCATTTCTTCTTCCTCTTTTAGATGATAAATTCCCTCTCATTCGAACCATATCTTGCTGGACGCTTTCTCGATTTGGCAAGTATCTTATCCAGGTATGATTTGAAACAGAAGATTCCATGCTTCAACTCCTTCAAAACGGTCTTTAGATGACTTACTTCTTTTCTTTTTCTAGGAAACTGGCAATCCGAAGGGTTACGAACAGTTTGAGAAAGTTCTTATGGGTCTTCTCCGCAGACTCTTGGATTCGAACAAGCGGGTCCAAGAGGCTGCCTGTTCAGCTTTTGCAACTGTTGAAGAGGATGCCGCTGAAGAGTTAGTGCCACACCTGGGAGTAATACTGCAGCATCTAATGTGCGCTTTTGGAAAGTATCAGGTAGTTAACTCATTCTTTGCCAGAATAAATCTCTGTGACAGGCTATTATTTACTTCAAACAAATGTTTCTATACACTATTTTCATGTACAGAGGCGGAACTTAAGAATTGTTTATGATGCTATTGGAACACTGGCAGATTCGGTTAGAGAAGAGTTGAATAAGGTATGACGATTGGGTTTGTCTAAGTTTAGTTTGATCTAATAAATTTTTAGCTCCTTAAATATTGTCTTTTATTCCATATACTGCAGCCTGCTTATCTTGAAATTCTGATGCCTCCACTGGTCGCAAAGTGGCAACAACTATCAAATTCAGATAAAGATCTATTTCCATTGCTGGAATGCTTCACGTCTATTTCGCAGGTATGTGCTATTTGTCAAGGCCTTCCTATTATCTGTAAAGTCTTGTGGGTTGTTGGTCGGCTAAAAAAGGCCAAAACTTCTTTCATTGCATAAGATTAGTTGAGCCTGAAATTACTACGAATAGTAGGAGATAGCATTTAACGTCAGACAAATTTATCTTGAGGGGATCTTAGACAGCATGCAGCATGAACTGTCTTGTCTATGTCTTAGTCTAACAAATTATGTTTTCAATCTTTCAGGCTTTGGGTGTTGGGTTCGCTCCATTTGCTCAGCCTGTTTTCCAGAGATGCATGGATATCATCCAGCTACAACAACTGGCTAAGGTTTCATTCGGAACTTTGGATATTTCATCTCATTGGAGAATTAGAACGTTCTTTTCCCGTTTTACTGGGGCGTGTACATAATTATTGCACGCATGTGTTTCTTTGTCTGATGAAACCTTACATGTGTTATTTGTAGGTTGATCCTGCTTCTGCTGGGGCTCAGTACGACCGAGAATTCATTGTTTGCTCTCTTGATTTACTTTCTGGACTTGCTGAAGGGCTTGGCAGTGGGATAGAGTCTCTGGTATTCCATTTTCTCTATATATTAATTGCACAATTTTCTCTTCATAGTTCTCAATCAGTGAATGGTACTTTTAGCTACTCCGATCGATGATGTTGGTATAATATGATTGAGTCAACTGATATATTCTCACTTCATCGCTCTTTTGCAGATTTCACAGAGTGATCTAAGAGATGTGCTTCTCAAGTGTTGCATGGATGAAGCTCCTGATGTCAGACAAAGTGCTTTTGCACTCATGGGCGATCTTGCAAGAGTAAGCTTTGCATATTCCATAGTATCATGTGGTGCTATAATTTCGATGGCATTTTGCAATTTATACGAGTCATGAGTGTAATAATGCCGTTTGGCTACCACTGATAGGTATTCCCGGCCTACCTACAACCCCGCCTGCTTGAGTTCCTTGAAATTGCATGCCAGCAACTGGTTGGTATCCAACTCTTCTTACTCCGACTATCTCATTCTTGTTTTTGTATTTGATCATATCTCTATGCTTTGTACAGAGTGCAAACCTCATTAGAGAAAACCTTTCTGTCGCAAATAATGCTTGTTGGGCCATTGGAGAATTAGCAGTCAAGGTAATACCAAAACACTAAGTTTGGTATCAAAGCTTGAAGTTTTTGGTTAAGGGCAAACTAGTGAGTGATATGAACTCGAATGTTTCAGGTTGGTCAAGAAGTCTCATCAATTGTGACCAACGTTGTCTCTTCCCTAGGCCTGATTCTTCAGCATGAAGAGGTACTTCAAGAGCCTCTTGGCCGTTTCCGACTCTATCAACTGTGGTATATGACGACCCTTTCTTGTAAAAATAGGGTGTTAATAAGTCACTAGTTGAGAACAGTGCAATTACTTTGGGGAGACTAGCATGGATTCGTCCAGACCTCGTTGCACCTCACATGGAGCACTTCATGAAGCCATGGTGCTTGGCATTGTCAATGTTAGTGAACCTTTCTGTGGGATCTGGAGTCTTTACACTCCCAATGTCTACTCCGTAGAACATTTTCTTATTATACTTTATTTTTCAGGGTACGTGATGACAATGAGAAAGAAGAGGCATTTAGAGGATTATGTGCAGTGGTACTTCTCTCCTCTACCCTTTACTTAACGTGTAAATCAAGTTTTAAATTTACCGAGTGTTCTCCTTACATTTCAGGTTAAAGTGAATCCATCAGGAGGTGTCAGCTCACTTGTTTTCATATGCAAAGCCATTGCAAGCTGGCATGTAAGTAGGGATGTTAACTACAGGGTTAGGGTCCAACCCTCTTTTGTTTATTATAAGTTCAGCCCTATTTTAACCCAACCTTATTTTAACTCTATTATAATCAAGGATTAGGGCTGGTACCAGGGTTAACTCATTTAATTGAAAAAAATATTTCATTTATTTTTGTTCTTAAATTTTAAAGATAAAACTAGAAAAATTAAGATATGATATGATTCTTTCCTCCAATTTGTTGAGCATCAAAATCAAAAGTTTTCTTCCCAAAATCGCAAAATCGAGTTTTTGCTTCACAACTAAGAATAAAGTTTTTCTGTCAAAAAACAAAAATTGTGTTTTTTTCTACCAAAACCTAATTTGAGTTTTTCCACCAAAATCACAAAATCAAGTTTTCCCGCCAAAACCGCAAAATCGAATTTTCCCACAAAAACCGCAAAATCGAGTTTTCCTGTCAAAACCGGCAAATCGAGTTTTCCCGCCAAAACTGTAAAATCGCGTTTTCCCGCCGAAACATCAAAATCAAGTTTTCCGCCAAAACCGACAAATCTGGTTTTCCCGCTGAAACCGCAAAATCGAGTTTTTCCCCTCAAAACCGCAAAATTGAGTTTTCCCGCTAAAACCGCAAAATTGAGTTTTCCCGCCAAAACCGCAAAAACGAGTTTTCCCGCCAAAACTACAAAATCGCGTTTTCCCGCCGAAACAGCAAAAACGAGTTTTCCGCCGAAACCGACAAATCAGGTTTTCCCGCCGAAACCGCAAAATCAAGTTTTTCCTCCGAAACCGCAAAATCGAGTTTTTCCGCCAAAACTAAAACCGCAATATCGAGTTTTCCCTCTAAAACCGGCAAATCAAGTTTTTCCGCCAAAACCGTGAAATTGAGTTTTATAGGTTTTTCCAGAAAAACTTAATTTTACGTTTTCACGGGAAAGCTCGATTTTGAAGTTTTGACAAAAAACTCGATTTTGCGTTTTTGGAGGGAAAACTCGATTTTGTTGTTTTAGTTGAAAACTCGATTTTGCGGTTTCGATGGAAAATTTCGTTGTTTAGTTTTTGGCAAGAAAACTCGACTTTTTTTTGGGTGAAAAACATTATTAAATATTGTATAATAATTGTGTGAATCAAAATAAAAGGGTTAGAATTTAAATCCTGGTCCTATTATGGTCAACCCTATTTAAACCCTGTTTAAAAAATGAGGGTTAGGGTTACAAATGGGTTTGCAGGGTTAGGGCTAATCCTGTTAGGTTGAGCCCATATTAACATCCCTACATGTAAGTAAACAGAAAACTAACTTAAAAGTCAATCTCGTTGGAACAATTGGTTGACAACATTTTTATCACAGGAAATAAGAAGCGAAGACGTCAAAAACGAAGTCTCCCAAGTTCTGAACGGCTATAAACACGTAATCTGTGCTCAGTATAAACTCGTAAACTATGCTCCTGGCTATAAACACGTAATCTGTGCTCAGTATAAACTCGTAAACTATGCTCCTGGCTATAAACACGTAATCTGTGCTCAGTATAAACTCGTAAACTATGCTCCT
The DNA here is from genome assembly GCF_000695525.1 of Brassica oleracea var. oleracea. Classification (NCBI taxonomy): domain Eukaryota; kingdom Viridiplantae; phylum Streptophyta; class Magnoliopsida; order Brassicales; family Brassicaceae; genus Brassica; species Brassica oleracea. The sequence goes on from NC_027750.1 coordinate 33,561,158, forward strand.
GGCTATAAACACGTAATCTGTGCTCAGTATAAACTCGTAAACTATGCTCCTAATCTGATGTCAAATGATTAATAATGTCTTTTGGTTTCAGATGCTTGGAAATTCATGGGGAGAATGTTGGTCTGCTTTGGAACCTCCTGTAAAAGAAAGGCTTTCGAGATATCAAGTGTAATAATGATTGTACACCGGTTACTCTCAAATATGAGAGAGATCTGATCTATCTTATTCATTGCAAACAACAAATAGATTCACTGAGCTTGGCAGAAGCTCTAGACACGATTAAGATGAAGGGCAAAAAGGTTACAAGAGAAAAAAAGAAACAATATAGAGGTTCTTCAGATAGCATAACTGGACCTGAAAGAACTATTTTTGGACATGTGGATTACCAATAAGAGATAATGTGTATTTTCTTCTGTCATCATTCTCCTTTGAGTTTGGTTACGTTATTGATACACTTCTATTATGTCAAATATTCATTACAAGTCTCAAGTCATAATTTAAATCTATTATGTCAAATATTCATTACACTATAAATTTCTCCCAATATAGTGGTAAAAAATCTGAATTCCAGTCGAAGCTGGTTAATGAGAAAAAAATAATAATCGCATGATGCAGGAATCAAAACGTACACTTACACAATCTTTTCGCATGATGCTTTCTTCTTAACTGTCTTGATCTCTGCTCCGCCGAAGACGGCACCAAAACGTACACTTCGCCAGCTCTAATGCTCCGTAAAAGTTGTTGTTCGCAAGCCTCTTGCTCCCCAAGTCCTTCACCATGCTCCAGCATTACTCTTTTCGATATTAATGCTCTTTTTTTACTCCGTATCTATTTTATCTTATAAAATTGAGATCCAGCGAAAACAACAAACACACAAACTAATTCAAAAATACATATTTCTTTATTAGAAATCTTTCGAACAATCTCTTAAAAAGTTGTTTGATCCAAATAACACAAATATTTTACACAAGACTCAACACAAATCGATTCCTATTTTATCCATCTTGGTTGACTCAACACTTGTTGATCAAGTCCTTCAGTTCACTAAGATATGAAACTCCAAAACTATTTGTGTGTACCTTTGAGAATTGCAACTTAAAAAGCTCTAATCACAGAACCTAGTAAAAGAAAAATCTATATATCAAATAATATTTTCTTATTATCTAATGGGAAAATTCCATAAAATACTCCAACTAAATTTTGTTAAGCTTTTTAATACGCAAAATATTTTTGCTACCCATTTTAATACCTTAACTAATTATTTTGTCCATTTTAATACACAAGTTTTTAAAACGGTGCTAATTTTAATACGTAAAATGTGTTTATTTAATCAAAAAAATTAATAAATTTTAAATCAAATTTAAAAAATCTCTAAAATTTACAAACAATTATAAAACTTCTAGCTTTATTTTAAGTTGTAGAATAAAAGTACATAAATTGTGGATAATCTTAAATTGTGTAATAAATTTTAAGTTTTAAATCTCAAATTTGGTTTATTTTTGGAAATAGAAAACAAAACTATTTACTTTTACATCAAAATTAAGTTTTTATAAATGTAAAATGTTTTCCACAATTTAGTTGTTTTCTTTCCTATAACTTAAAACTTCTTAGATTTTGGAAATGTTTTGAATTTTGTTTGAAATTTATTAATATTTTGATTAAAATAAAAAAAAGTTTGGTTATTAAAATGAGCATATTTTTAAAAGTCTGTATATAAAATGGGCAAAATAATTAGTTGAGATATTAAAATGTGTAAGAAAAAAAGTTGAGTGTTAAAAGGCTTAACAAAATTTAGTTGGAATTTTTTATGGAATTTTCTCTTATCTAATATATTATTTTTTATATTTTAACATCACTAAATCTTATAATTTGTGATATGATAATATTTTTAGTATTTTATTCGTCAACGGAACATCTATACTATTATTTATGAAGTGATTTTGCTGATTTGTCACATTCTCAACGGGTTTAGCTAATTTTGCTTATTTGTCATATTCTTATTAGTTTTTAGATTAAATAATCAGTTTCTTAATTTAGATAATATAAATATTTCAAACTTTATAATTAATTCATTAATTTGAATAATATAAATATTTTAAAATTTCTAATTGGAATATGATTATAATTATTTTAACTTTCACGAGATTATTATTAATTTTTAGCATAAATTATTAATTTATTAATTTAAATAATATAAAACTATTTCAAATTTTCAAACTGGAATTAAAATTATAATTATTTTACACAAGTTAAGACCAATTCTTATTTCCATATGATGTAAGATGTTTTAAAATTTTATAGTTTCATTTTTCTCATTTATTCTAAATTGTCTCGATTATAGTTTTTGACATATATATTTATGTACTTTTGATATTTGTTTTGTAGTTGAAATTCTATATATTTTTTCTTTCTTTGAGTTTGAAAGACTAGGAGTAAGTCGGTTTTGCTACATGGAGTTTGGAATTATGAATTAACTATTCTGAATTACTTATGTAGTTATTTCCCGTGTATGTTTAATTATTGTTTAATCTATAAGAAAAAATATGCTTTGATATTAAGTTTAGAGAGTTGCATATGTAATCATGTTATGAAACGGCTAAAATAGATATATTTTTAATTAATAATTAGATTTATCATTATATAATTAACCATAATTTAACTTTAATAATAAAACTATCATTATCTATTTTTTATTTTATTAAAAGTAAACTTATGAAATATTAAGATAAGTCAATGTATATAGTGATCAAGTAAACCAATGAGATATTATCATTTTCTCAATTCGTTTTTTTTTTAAGTTTTCTTCTAAATTATCATCGAACTTTAATTTTTATTTACTTTTTATTTATTTTGTTCTTGCTTGGATTTTTTGTGTTTTAGTGTTTTTTTGGTAATTTAATACATGTTTATCATTCAAAAATACAAAGTAGATTAAAAGAGACCAAAAATTCACATTCTTAATTTACTTTATTGTGTAGAATATTTGATATGTAATTATGCTCTTAGGGAGACGTATACCGAAATAAACATCGTAGAAAACTAAAATGATTAAGAATAAGTTATCCTGATATTTAAATCATGATACATATATTAATAACTATTAGTAAAATGAATATGCCCGCATGTGCGGACAAAACAGCTAGTATAAAAATATTCAACAACATCGTCTTGATGTTTCATTTTTATTCTTTCAAATCACATCATCCTCCATATATAACACAGGTACACAAACCATCAACTTCTAATTTCCTGGGGCCAGACATGGTCAGTTACACCGGATCTAGCGTGTTATAATATTATGAAGGCTACACTTTTACTTGATAAAATGTTTTATTCCATGTTTCATCTGGAATATGAAACAATTTTATAAGATTTTCAGATCATAAATTTATAAAATCGTTTGCCTTTAGGACCTATCTTCGGATCTATGGAATTTTGGGATCGTTTGGTTTTAGACCGTAAAGGATCTTTGATTTGTAAGTGGATTATGATAATGATCCTATGACGGGAAATCTAGCCGACAGATAAGGAATCAAGACATTTCTTACTGTTCCAATGCGTCTCTCCATTCTTCCCCCCGTTTATTTCTTCATGATTTTCTATTATGTTCGACCTTAGTTTAACTTTAATAATATCATATGTTAGAATAGCCGTTAGTAAAAAATATCTAAATAATATCATATGTAAAAATATATCATTCTCTAAACTGAAATGAATTTATAACTTTTAATATTCATTCTTAATTAAGATCATTACTCACTTACAGAAAACTCAATTATATCATCTACTAGGGATTCGTTCGTGTTACGCGCATGACGGTTGTTATTATTTTTCTTATTGATTTGGCTTTCAAGTATTTTTTTATGTTAGTTTGCTATGATAATTTAGTGTATTTCATTTTATAGTATTGTCTTAATGTGTTTGTTTGATTGTTATGTTTAACAAATTTTTTCCATGACTAAAGATGATCAATTTTAGTTTTGTATAGTGGTAGTAAAATGTTTAATATTTTGCATTAGACTTGCATGTTGACCATAATGCCTTTTTGTTTATTGTCATTTATTTATATTTACATATTGGTAGAAAATATGTTATAGAATTAGACAAATATTTGCCCAAATTTTAGTAAAAGGAAAGAAAAAACATTTGTCCCAAAGAAAACTTATAATAAAGATAGTTTATTTTTGATAAATAGATAGATTTTTTTGATAAAAAGATAGAGTTTAATCGAAGACTATACAAATAATTTCCTCATTTGTTTGTAATGCTAACATAAGTTGCATCTTCTCATTTTTTTGTTGGGATGACATGTAATTGTCGATTTCACTGTTTTCAGTGTTGCCACATAAGTGAGATTATTTCAGTTTGAATATCTCGTGGGCACTTTTCTATTCTTGATATGGTATGAATTCGCCTAGTATTTTGTAATTTTTTTCAAGTGATGCGATAGTTGTTTTGGATGGATGGGTTTATGCTAATTGCAGTGTTTTGAAACTGGACCGTGACTTGCTCTTTTAGCCGATTCCGGGCTGTGTTAAAAATCAGATTTGAATTAAACCAGTAAACCCGGTCAAACACTGGTCAAACTCGCTAAATCCGATTATCCAATTTGATATTAAAACCTAGTTTTCTAGAATTCAAGTTAAAAAAAAAAGTTTCAAATTTTAGAAAAATTTCATAAAATATTCGTATTTTTAAAAATATCTATCTAAATAATTAGTTTTCATTATAGTTTAATATTATTTTTGAAGTTATCATTTTATTTTCATATGATTTTTTATATTTTAACAATGATATAAAGTTTTAGAAGAATGATTTTATAGTTATACACACACACATATATATATATATAGTTAATTTATTTATAATTAAATTAATATTTAAAACCTGGTTGAACCGGTCTGACTATTGACCGAGATACAATGCTGAGTCAATGTCTTGTCCGATATTTAAAACATTGGTTAACTGCTTAGTTTCCATTTGTAGTGAACGTTATTGTTTTGTTGTTATGGTGAGAGTATTTTTTGATGTATTTACTATTGCAATTCATAGCAAGGGTTTGTAACATTTATAAAATATTAAGTATGTGTTTTATTTGTTTTGGATCAAGGGATTAATGTTGTCCATAAATTTTTCCCGGGTCCTCTGTGATTTTATGTGTTTTTGGACGGTTTTGGTGTGAGTTGTTATAAATATACATTTTAAAAATATTTATTTTATGTTGTTAATATAATGATTTGCAGGATTAGTTTGTAACAATATCTTAAAACATTGAGGAGTATTATCTTTTAAAGTTTGTTAGGATTACTGTATAAATCATATGTCAAACTTGTAATTCTATGACTTTCAATCTATTAGATTCAGATATGTTATTTGTTTAATAATTGTAATGAGGTTTTGGATTATTCAACATTCATCGAGAATTTATTATAGATTATAAAGATACAAATTTTCAAGGAAGAACGTGTGTCGCAAATTTCCCTTGCCACTTTTCATGAGAAGAGAAGAAAGTTAATTTTATCTTCACACGAAGGTGTCTAGGGGCGAATTGCGCGTGTTTTATTGTTGTTAAGTATTATTTTTTTAATGATGTAATTATATGGTCGTCTTTATTTGTTAAGAGAATTATTTGGCGTTTTTATTTTCATATGAAAATTTTTATAATCGAAATAAGGTTGTAGCATAGTTGACGTTGAATCTAAAGGATGTACCGCTGGATAGATACCTTTAGCTATATGGCATTAACTTGGAACTACGTTTGTTACGTAATAATAGGTGATATGTTAATATATCCAGTGTTAACTTTTTTTAATAATGTATATAATAGTACTTGTTATTGGTGTGAGTTTCTCATGTAGACCATATTGAATTTCAATAACTTTGCATTTATGCATTTGTTGATTCTAGACCATATTGAATTTCAATAACTTTGCATTTATGCATTTGTTGATTCTAGGATTAACGGTTTAAGCGGCAAAATTGTATTTTAGTTTTTTTCAAATTTTCGAACATTATTTTTTCATGATGTTTTCTTTCTCTTTCCATATTTTGAATTTAAATAGTCAGTTAGTCACCGTCTATATATTTTGTTTAACTTTCTGGTGTCTGATGCTTCTTACAATCAACAATTTGTTTTGTGGTTAATCGTGACTTATTTTCTTCGAAAATCCATAAACTATAAGTTGTAGTTACTTAACCATGAAATTTACATAATAGCCGCATTTTTTTTTCTAAATGACTATTTTGTGACTATCTGTAGCTATGAAACTACGGCTACAAAAATTTTGTAGCTAATTTATAGCTATCTATATATATAAAGAAATGTTCGTCTCTCTCCCGTGAAGCCACATCATCAATTCGTGCGTTTTAGGAGTGACACGTGTCTCATTTTATATTTAGGGCCAAAATAAATGAATGCAGTTAAGGGTAATTGAACCTAGCACCTCTAGCACTGGTAATTTCTCTTAGAACCACTAGGCTAAAGTCACTTTTTATAAATATGTGGCCGCGAAAATACTTATTATCGTGTCAGCTGGAA
>NC_027750.1:33567812-33570866 GCF_000695525.1 Brassica oleracea var. oleracea
ATAATATATAATATATATCAAAATACATTTGTTGTACACGCTTTTATTAGTTTTGCTTTTAAAAGAAGGTATTTACAGTTATAAATGTTCTGTGCCAGTGAAGTAATGGTTGAAAAATCTCTATACATATGTCATTTTAAAATAACACCCAACTTCTATATATAGTCAATACATATGTCTATGTTATATTCTAAACTAAATATTATCTCTTTTAAAAATATAGAAAACAATTTTTTTAGTCTACAAGGAAATTTGTAGAGCAAGTATGCATTATACAAAATAATATATATTTAAAATCCATACACAAAAACATAAAAGTTGTTATAGGCCTCTTTCTGACACATGCACACTCCACTATGAATAAGAATTAAAAAAAAACAGTATTGTCATCAAACTTTATCACAAATCTACATTTATACATCTATAATTATGAGTTGGACAATTAGTTAATTTGATACAATACCAAAGCAAGAATAATCGAAAAACAACTATACCACCGCATACTAATAAGTAAGACATAACAGATAACCAAATTCTTGAATCTTAAAACAAATTTCAACTCGAGCATTTAGTGAATATCAAATTAACTAATATCTCGCCTGTAGGGCGGGCCAATCCTAGTATTTATTATTTTTTTGTAGTGTGTTCAACCATAAGTTTTAGGTCAATATGAAAGAATCCCAACTGTAAATGCATTATCAAGAATTATTATATGATTTAACAAAATAAAAACTTAATATATGAATATAGGCACGTGGTTATTTACATAAGATATACATTTTTTTAAAAAAACTATAAGAATTACATTTCTGCAAGCCAATGTTTTGTAGTTGTGAGTACTCAGAGAGGAGAGAGGAAAGATGAGAGAGATGCTTGGAGGGCTAAGAAACATTCTGACGACGGTTTTCCTGTCAGCATTCGCCGGATACTTGGTAAGCCCGGTCATGACTGACATCACTGTCTCCGCGGTTTGCTCCGACCTAAACGATTCATGTTCCACTACAAGAAAACAGCGGTATTCTGACGGACATTCCGACGGAAAATGAAATCCTCGGAATATCCCGAGGGATTTCCGAGGAAACACAAAATTGGGTTTCCTCAGAATTTCCTCGGAATATACCGACGGAATTCCGAGAAAATATCAATCCGTCGGAATATTCCGAGGAAATTCCGAAGAAAAATGGGTTCCTCGGAAAAAACCGATGAATTCCGAGGAAATATTATAGCCGTTGGAGAGCCGTTGGGGGATTTTACAAAATTCCGAGGAAATTCCGACGAACTAACCTTTTCCGTCGGAATTCCGTCGGAATTTCCTCGGTCTGTAGGCAGGATTTAAACTATAAATACAAGCACTCCTCTTCCTCTTCATTCACTCCATATCTTCATCCTCCCACTTACTCTATTTACACACGAATTTGATTCATAAAAAATATGTCTTCTTCAAATTATTTTCGTTATTGGATCGATCGACCTCATTTGGATCCGAACACGAGATTGCTTACGGAAGAATACCAACGAGGTATAACCGAATTCATGGGGTTAGTTCACCGACAACCGGAAGAAAAAACAGGTATGTTAAGATGTCCTTGCTCTAATTGTAAAAATAGAAAGGTTATTAAAGAGTGGGATGTTTGGACTCATCTATATTTGAGTGGGTTTACACGAAGTTACAAAATTTGGTATCATCATGGGGAAACTGATTATGAACATGGTAGTACTAGCGAACCTCAGCCAGCGGTTAGATTAGAAGAACCAATTAGAACGGATGTAGATTATGGTGTAGGTACTGAGCAGATGGTAAATGATCATTTTAGAGGGGAAGATTTACCCAATGCAGAAGCTAGGAGATTTTATGATATGTTGGATGCTGGAAAGCAACCATTGTACGAAGGTTGCAGAGATGGTCATTCAGCTTTATCATCTGCTACAAGATTGATGGGCATTAAAACAGATTATAATTTGGCTGAAGACTGTGTGGATGCGATTGCTGATTTTGTAAAAGGTATTCTACCCGAGGATAATGTAGCTCCTGGTTCATACTACGAGGTTCAGAAACTCGTAGCTGGTCTTGGTTTATCGTATCAGGTAATAGATGTATGCAGCGACAACTGCATGATTTATTGGAGGGCGGATGAACAGCGGGTTACATGCAAATTTTGTGGAAAGCCTCATTATAAAGATACGAGTGGAAGAGTTCCAGTGCCATATAAAAGGATGTGGTATTTACCTTTGACGGAAAGGTTGCAGAGGTTGTATCTATCTGAACGCACAGCGCAACCAATGAGATGGCATGCGGAGCACTCAACAGATGGTGAGATCAGACATCCTTCAGATGCAAAAGCGTGGAAGCATTTCCAATCAAAGTATCCCGACTTTGCGTATGAAAGAAGAAATGTCTACCTTGGATTATGTACTGATGGTTTTAGTCCGTTTGGCAAGAGTGGAAGACAATATTCTCTATGGCCCGTCATTCTTACACCATACAACCTCCCCCCAAACTTGTGCTTGCGACGAGAGTTTTTGTTTCTCTCGATTCTCGTTCCCGGACCAGAGCATCCTAAGAGATCACTTGATGTGTTTCTTCAGCCACTAATATATGAGTTGCAACAACTATGGGCTCAAGGTGCTGAAACATACGATGTTTCGTGTAAAGAAAACTTTCAAATGCGGACAGTACTAATGTGGACAATAAGTGATTTTCCAGCATATGATATGTTGTCTGGATGGACAACGCATGGAAGGATATCATTTCGTTGAGGTTGCATAGTTGGCATAGACCCATGTTCTGGAACAGCCCTTCAATGTCTGCTTTGATTCCCAATATTGTCATCGTCTCAGGACATGCTAGTTGTGTAGCCGGAACGGCTACCTTCTTCATGTTGTTGTAGTGGGTGGTATCAGACTCATCCCACTTCTTTGGCCTTTGCGTCTTCGTTGAGGTTGCATAGTTGGCATAGACCCATGTTCTGGAACAGCCCTTCAATGTCTGCTTTGATTCCCAATATTGTCATCGTCTCAGGACATGCTAGTTGTGTAGCCGGAACGGCTACCTTC
>NC_027750.1:33573877-33579929 GCF_000695525.1 Brassica oleracea var. oleracea
TTATTTGTGAAACTTTGAATATTAATTAATATGATTTCAATTTTAATTTTAATTTTATATTTTCGAATTTAAATTTCAAAAATTTTATTTTTTTAAAAAATTAATATTTTTTACATTCCGAGGAAATTCATTACATTTTTTACTTGATCGATCGATGCGTTTTTGGACATAAGTCCATCGATCGATCTGTTTATAAAAAAACGTTCGGAATATACCGAGGGACCTGTTCCTCGGAATATTCCGAGGAATATGTCCGTCGGTATATTCCTATCGATCGATGTATATATGTCCAAAAACGCATCGATCGATGAACTTCCGAGGAAATATCCCGACGAAGTTCTCCCTCGGTATATTCCGAGGACATTTCCGACAAACTAGTGATCCTCGGAATTTCCTCGGAAGTTTGTTTCCTCGGAATTCCGTCGGAAAATTCCGAGGGATTTCCGAGGAAAGAAGAAATTCCGAAGAATTATTTCCGACGACTTGTTTCGTCGGTATGTCGTCGGAATAACGATATTCCGATGAAATTCCGACGATTTTTTCTCTCAGAATCCTTGCTGTTTTCTTGTAGTGTTCACTCGCCGTTTATCTCACCGGACTACAACAAGTGGTAACCACCTCTACTTATATGGGACTATGGATGCATATTGCTCGTTTGCTGTGATTGTTTTTAATCTTCAGTCTCTTTTTTTTTTTGATTAATGAGTATTTGATCATTTGGTCACAAAAATGATCTTTACTCACAAAAATGATTTTTACTCGGTGATGAAACAAACGGTAGATGACTTTGACCCAAAAAAACGGTACAAAACAAGCCGATCAATCCATTCATAAATAAGCATTTATTTTATGAAGATATCATTTTCATACATATCTGAAATATGTGATTAAAAAAAGCAAATTAATTCTTTTAAATGTTTTATAGAACATTTATAGGAATTTATAAACTCCATTCCAACCTAAAATCCCAATTTTAAATAATAATCAATAAAACCTAATTTTGAGTAATAGAAAATTTTCGATTGAATATACTTTAAAAATTTTGATAGTTAATTTAAAATATTTTAAGTAATTTTTCTTTTATGTACGTGGCGAACTAATTATTTAATTTTGCTAACGAAAAGAAAAGGGAGGAATTATATTATCTTATAGTAATAAATTAAAGTGTCTTTGCAAACTATAAATATAGATATATGTCTCTTATACTTTCTATTTTATCATTTCTAATTTATCGTATTTTATTTTCTCTAAAAATACTAAAAACCCTCCAACTAAAAATATATCATTTTCCATAGACATATATATATGTTATATAAATAAAAATTAATATTATAAATATAATTACTAAAAAATATGTGTTCTGAACAGTTTTTTTATTTGGTTACCTCTTAACCAACAGTTTTGTGTTTTGAAATTTTTCCTATAAAAATCAAAACATTCGTCAAAATATGCCAAATTAGTACCACTTTTTCATAAACGCATGTAATATATGAATAAAAATGATGCTTAAAATATAAATATTTTAAAATTGTAAAATATTTATTATATATTACCAATAAAATATTATTTATTTTCTATTGAAAATCAAATCCACAGATGGAATAAATTGTATTTTTAATAAAAAATCTTATTTATGTATGAATCATTTATATTTGATTTAAAATTTATCATAATATCTTTTTCTCTACTTTTTGTCCTTAACTATTGATTTGTTTTTTTCTTCTAAAAACCAAAAATATCATTCAACTAAAAGAAATAAAAGCTTTGTTATTTTTTTGGGAACATTGTCCATTTTATTTTCATATAAATATATGCAGTAGACATAAAATTTATATTACACAAATATATTCAAAATTTACTATGAAACTTTATGTGTCCTCTATTTTTCTATTTTTTTCTATTTTGCTATATCTAATTTAATATATTTTTGTGTTTTATGTTTTCATCGAATAACCAAAAAGCATTATTTCTAAAAATGTTTTGTAGCTTAAACTAATACCACACACACACACACACACATATATATATTTATATAATAAATGCTAATATTATAAATATGAATATATTCAAAAATTTACTAATACATATTACAACTAAATATTATGTATTGAAAATTAAAATGCATGCAATGCATGGAATTAATCCTAGTTTTATATATTGAGGTGATGAAACACAGCTCTCAAAAATGTTTGCCTTCATTCGGAAATTAGATGCTATCGTATTAAATAAAATCGAACAAATTAATGATAACTTGAGAATTGAGATCGTCACCCAATGATATGACATCGATTGAGTTTTGGTCATCTAATCACATAAAATTATGTAGAAGGTTGAGAAATCCAAACGGAAATTGTTATATTTTTTTTAGAAAAAGGTAAAAAGTTCAATATTATAAAATGTTTATAAATAAATAAATCTAAATCTTTGTTATGAGTTATGACGGTAAAAATGGTAAAAAAGACAGTAGGACTTGGGACAACGGTGATGATGCCGATAATTGGAAATCTAGCCGACAGATATGGAATCAAGGCATTGCTCACTCTTCCCATGTGCCTCTCTATTATTCCTCCAGGCTCCTTTTTTTTCTTAAGTTTTGATTTAGTACACTCATCATCTCAGATGATATTTCACAATTACCTAATAAAGATTGTTTTTTACATCTTAAGTACAGGCTACTGTAATTATTAATATCTTATAGGCATCAATAATTATAAAGTTTAACGTTCCAAAAGCAATCCAATTTGCTAGGACTTTTCACCGACTCCAATTTTTTTTGTACTATACTCTTTTTTTTTGAAAAAAGGCCATTTATATACTTTAATTTTAATAAAAAATAGAAAATCTATATTATTAAAACTAAAATACTTTTTAAAACTGTTTGAAAACATGGATAACAATATAAATTATAACTGTTTGAAAACATAGATAATAGTACAAAAGTACAAAAAAATAGCATTTTTTAGTAATTTCATTAACATTTACATTAATTGTCTTATTAAAAGTACATTAATTTTATTAAAAGTGTAAATGCCAAACACCTCCTTATCACGATTCTACAAGTACAGTGTTAACTTAAATTAAGTTCGTAACAGGTTGAATACCATTAATTTATAATTTTAATGTTATTATCTAGACAAAAAACATTAAGTTTTCTTAATATGCATGTTTTTAACCAAACATCCTATATTTAAGAACGGAGAGAATATTTTGTTTTGGACTGTTATTAGGCATTGGCTAGTCAAGTTCCCAGAAGTCTCACTAACCCATACATTAAAGTTTAAACACGAACTAACAAGGTTTTACAAAGAAGATGAAAAATACTGGAAGTCATGAAATAGACAATTATGACTAAATCTAAGTGACAAAATATTGGTTACTTCCACGATGCGACCAAAGATAGAAAAACCATAAATAGCATATCAAAAATTGAGGATGATGAAGGAAAGAGCACACATGGAGAGAACTGAATCACAAAAGAGATAGATTGGTGACTATTCCAGAATCTATCCCGATAACAACCTGAAAACAGGTTCTCCAACTATGATCCTCAAATATACTTTAAAAAAAATTAAATGTTATTTTAGTCCTCAATAGTATTAATGACTAACTATAGTCACTTAAATATTTTTTGACAACAAATAAATAAACTTTAAAAATCAATAAAACATAATATTTGAAAAATGTTAAAAAAAATATTTTTGCAAAAATGTAATAAGATATTCTCAACTCAAATATAACTATAAATCGTATAGAAAGTGTAAACTAAAGTATAACCATAAGTAATAAAATATAATATATAACTAGTTTTTAATATATTTGTGAGACATATATAATTATAGATATTAAAGTTGAAAATAGTGTTTCAAAAAGATAAATGGCTGGCTGTTGCAGTGTAAAACTTTTTAAAAGTATAAAAAGATTAAAAAAAAATGTATAAAGATCAAATAAAGTCTTGAGAATAAAGAAGCGTAAACGTTCTACGGCTTGGGAGATACTCTGACAACATTTGTTGTTGTCTCATTGCTTGGACTTTTATTTTTGTTTAAGAATTAATATTTAATTTTAATAAATTTTAAATTATTAATATTATATTCATTAGATATTCTAAATGGGTACCATATACCACTAGTGATGCTCTGAGATTCTCTAAAAGAATGAGATGGGTCTGTTTGAAAATAAAGCCGAAACAGTTAATAAAACCATCAAACCTCTCATCGCGGTGGAAATTAAGTAATTAACGAACCTCATTGCTGAACCATCACTTAAAGAAAGCCTTTTCAAGAAAAGAAAAAAACATCACCTAAAGAATTAAAAGCGGCTGTGTTCTCTATCCAACTTGGCCCCATGACCCAGTGGTTTCTTGTAGATTTCTTACCAACTGGTCCACTACTGTCCCTGAAATTGTGGAAGAGATCAAAGGCTTTTTCAACACCGGCAACAAAGCAATCCATGTCATATTGATCCAAGATAAAAAAGGCCTCAAAACGGTGGCAGGCTACAACCCAATAGCTATGTGTAGTGTACTACAATGTTATTTCAAGGCTAATTACAGAAGCAGTTGAAAACTTTGGAGAAATAATAATAAAACAAAGACTATTGCAGTTACCTAACTGTGCTTTCTGGCTAATATATATCCACACAGAAATTATTTCACAATGTCAAGAATACTTTTATGAAGCACTAAAGTTGCTTCACTTATTCTTTCCTTGTGGAAAGTGAAACACTCTGTTCTTTTTTTCTTTGGATCTCTCTTTTATATTTTTGTTTCTCTTTTTATTTTGTTTAACGACACATATTTCTAACATGTATAGCTTTTTGCAGCGATATTATAGGGATACATACTTTTTCTACACGTTTTATGTTGTCAAGACTTTATTTGATCTTATCTGCCAAGGCACTGTAGACTGCCTCGCTCAAGCTCATGTGGTAAATAATGGTTTCACTTCACCATGATCTTATTTTACCATATGAAATTCTGTTCCCAGTTAACAACATTTATACGAATACATTTCTGTAAATTATGTTCTTTCAGGCAAAAAATATTCATGGTAGCAAAAGAATGTCAAAGTTTGGAGTATAGCAGGTGTCAGTGAAAGAAAATGAATAACATGATGAACAAGAGAAAGAGCAATGTTTGAATTTGAGAGAGAGAGAAAAAGAAAGAGATGAATAATGAGGAAAATAATTTCTTTAATTTAATTGTGGATCTGAGTACAAGTATTTAAAGGCAAGTTGTCTTAGTACACAATATAATAAAATATTCATTGTTTTAAAATATCTTCAACGGTCTTGTTCTCTCTTTTTCTTCTCTTCAATAAAATACTCGAGCTTATAAAACCTTATAAAGCCTTATAAGTCTCTAGCTTAATTCTCAAGTCTGGCAGTTTACTTCTCAAGTCTGGCAGCTTACTTCTGCTTTATGTCAACACTCTCCCTCAAGCTTAACCATATGGAACAAGTCAAGCTTGGAAGCCATGAGGTATTCCCTCATTAAAACCTCAACTAGGTAAAACCATTTGGGAGAAAACCCAAGTCAAGAAAAAAGAGTAGAACACTTCATGAAGTAGATATCAGTGACATGAGAGGTCTATGAGTCCCAATTTTGGATGAATGAACTCACAAACTTTAGTGCTTGCTGCCTTGGTGAAGATATCAGCTAACTGATCTTCACTTCTAGTATAGCAGGGTAAAATAATCTCATGCTCCACAGCTTGTCTCACCTTGTGACAGTCAACTTCAATGTGTTTAGTCCTTTCATGGAATACTGAGTTTGATATTATGTGGATAGCTGCCTGGTTATCACAATGCATTGTGATTGGTGTTGTTGCTTCTATGCCCAAGTCTCTTAGCAGTTTCCTGATCCAAATGAGTATACTAGTTAGCTTCCTCATTGCCCTACACTCTGCCTCTGCACTTGAACATGATACCACCTTTTGCTTCTTGCTCTTCCATGTGACTAGGTTGCCTCCAATGAAAGTACAATAGCCTGTTGTTGACCTCCTGTCTACTCTATCACCAGCCCAATCAGCATCGTAATATCCCACTATCTCTA
>NC_027750.1:33580395-33581381 GCF_000695525.1 Brassica oleracea var. oleracea
GGTTTCATGTACACCTCATCCTCCAGCTCTCCTTGTAGAAAAGCATTCTTGACATCCATCTGCCATAAGTCCCATTCCAAGTTCACGGCCAGAGAGAGTAGGATCCTTATAGTATGCAGTTTGGCCATTGGTGCAAAGGTGTCTAGGTAGTCTTTTCCATAGACCTGATTGTACCCTCTTGCAACCAACCTTGTCTTCTTCCTTTCTGGTTTTTCATTAGCAAGGTATTTGATGGTGAAGAGTAGCATGCTTGTCACAGCTTTCTTTCCTTTAGGTAGCTCAGATTCAAACCATGTATCATTCCTTTCCATAGCACCCATCTCATCTCCCACTGATTCTCTCCATTCATCATCTTCCTTCATAGGTCTTTGGGATGAATTGGTCGAGATTGGTTAAGAAGACTTGGTGTTGTGGAGGAAAGGTTGCCATTGAGCAGGTTGCTTGTATGGGATGTGCGACCGCATTGCTGTTAAAGTACACCTTCGTGTCGATCCAATGAGATGGAGTTCTCACCCTTGTGCTTCTTCTTAATGGCTGTATTTGTTGGTCTTCTGCCATTGGGTCTTGTACCACTGGCTGCCCATGCTCTTCTTGGGGTTGTTCCTCAGTAGCCTAATCTTCTTGATGTTGTTCCTCACACGCCTGATTTGTATCCTTTTTGTTTGGTCCATCTTGATCATGGGATGTCCCTGAGTCATTTTCTCTGCCCCCCTCAGGATCAAGCTGGACTTGCTCAGAATTTGGTGCTGCCGCTTCATTGTGAACATCATCTGGTGGGGATGGAGAGGTTCTGAGGACCTCACTACTCATAGGCTGAGTGATTCCTAAGCTCTCCATAATGGTTCTCAGGTTGTTAGCCCTATCTGATGGACCATGTGAGAGATTTCTAAGGTTTTCCCAATTCTTCTCATCATAGTACCCATTTGATTCCACAAACTTTACATTCCTTTGTATCCCTTCTGCGTGTGTGAGTATCCAATGAACAT
>NC_027750.1:33582027-33587560 GCF_000695525.1 Brassica oleracea var. oleracea
GATGAAGCTGGCCTGAGGTGAGGATGGAGAATCCAGCAGTTGGTTTTGGAGTGACCAATCTTCTTACAATGTTCACAAGTTACTTGTTTATCTCCTCCACCACCTCTTGGCTTGAAGTGGGTTTTGTTGGCTGCAGCATTCTACACCTTCTCCACCTTGTTGGCCATAGATAGCTCTCCTTTCCCACCAAGCAAACCATCTAAGCCGAGTTCCTTTTGGAGTTGAGCACACACATCATCATAGCTTGGGAGCTCCTTAGCTCTCAATATGTGCTTAAAGACATCATTGAAGCTCGGGTTGAGTGTGAGAAGCAGTCCAAATACTTTGTCTTGCTCACGCCTTTCTTCAATGATGTTGGCGTCGTTTGTGCTTGGCCGGAGCATGTCAAGCTCAGACCACAACTGGCTATACTTCCCAAGATGCTTGGTGAAGTCCATTTCCTCTTGTTGCAAGTTATTTATGGCTCTCTTCACCTCAAAGATCCTGGTCAAGTTTGAAGTGTTGCCATAAATCTTGTGAAGAGTTTCTCACAATTGCTTTGCGGTCTCACAATGAGAGTAAACCTCCATTATTGGAGTATCAAGCGAGCCTTGCAAGGAAGACATCACCATGAGATCTTCCTGACCCCATTTGCCTTCATCCACCATTACAATCTCCTTGCCGTCAGCTCCTTGGGTGATCTTTCTTGGTGCCTCACTCGTGATGATGTGCTCCCATAGACCTCGTCCTCCAAGAGCAGTTTTGGCCAATCTAGACCATGTAACGTAGTTACCTCCTTTTAGAGTAACCGGAATCACAACAGGCTTGTATTGCTCCATCACTTCTTTTTGAGTTTGGTTTGAGTTAAGTAACTGTGGAACCAGAACCAGAGAAATGAGCACAAGCAAAAATAGATCTATTATTCAATAGACAAAGACAGATTCTTGCAAGAACAGAGAAATTAGATGGTTGGAATGAAAGAGAGAAGTAAAGTAAGAGTGTTTGCAGAAGCGAGTAAGAGGTATAGGAGCTTAAAGCTCTGATACCATGAAAGAAAATGAAGAACAGGATGATCAAGAGAGAGAGTAATGTTTGAATTTGAGAGAGAGAGAGAGAGAAAGAGAGATAGATAATGAGGAAAATAATTTCTTTAATTTAATTGTGGATCTGGGTATAAGTATTTAAAGGCAAGTTGTCTTAGTACACAATATAATAAAATATTCATTATTTTAAAATATCTTCAACGTCTTCTTCTCTCTTCTTCTTCTCTTCAATAAAATACTCGAGCTTATAAAACTTTATAAAACCTTATAAGTCTCTAGATTAATTTTCAAGTCTGGCAGCTTACTTCTCAACTCTGACAGTTTACTTCTCAAATCTAGCAGCTTACTTCTACTTTATATCAACAGTCAGAGCAATTTCCGGAGTTGTGCAACATTTGCAGCTCGTTTTCTACCCATAGCTTCGACATTCCAGGTATTGTATAAATTATATGCAAACAAGGAGTTACAGAAAGAGACAACCCTTAAACAATGACCCTATCATATCAGATCCACTCCCTTTTTTTTCTTTTCTTTTTTGACCTCAGGATTCACTCTCTTAACTTTTGTTTTTAGATCACTTTGTATCTATTCTATTAAAATAGAGTAATCTAAAAATCTAATTTGACAAATAAAAATAAAATGAAAACTATACCTAGACATATAGTAACCACAAGATTGGTGGTATAGTGGTATATGGATTCTAGGAAGCTAAATAATCCGGGTTCGAAGACGCTATAATTTATCTCGTGATCACGTGGATATGAAATTATGTTTTGAACCTCATTTGAATACCCGAAAAAGGAATTCATTAATGAAATGCACCTTCCTTTCAAAATTAGTCCGACCCCTTCCGTATACCCCAAATACCTCCAAGTTTACCATAAATATATATATATATATATGATATTTTTCTTCTCTAACTCATTGTTTATTGTCATTATTTTGTGATTCATTAACAATTGTTTATATCAATATGTTGTAGATTTGTTTTCAAAATTTTGATAGTGATTATAGTACTACACGTTATAATAATTTTGTCGGATAAATTCATGCCAGTTTAAGTTATTGTTTTAATCAATCAACATGGTTCCTCTTAAAAAATGTGTAGTTATCCCAAATGTTTATACCAATCCTTGATAGTTTTTTATAGGTTATTGCACATTTGTTTATATATCTTCTATATACAGTAACATGTTTGTATATTTCCGATTAGTTATTTCACACAGTTTTACATTATTGTCTTAGTCAAACCAACCGGTTCAGCTATTTTGGTTTTATGTTCATTCATAGTTTGAAAAATTAATTTATAATTGGTGAGAATCATCCCAATATATTAACGTCATATGGTTTACTATGTTCTGATTTTAGTTTGGCTTCACGATACTGGTTCAATTTTTTTTTTTTTTGAAAATATATAACCTTGAAAAGTAGTTAAGATTGGCTATATTCTGTATGCCAAAAATTTATATACGTTTATAAAAAAAATACAATGAATATTATTTTCTTAAATTATATCTAAAACCGATATGTTAATTTCTAAATCATAACAAACCAAAATTTAGTTCCAAAATCAAGATACAGGAGGTTACAAGTTCGGGCTGTAAATCTTATTTAGTTTACAAATCTTTTAATCTGGAAAAGGCTATTTTAGTTTACAAATCTTATCAACAAAATATAATGAAATCCATAATTTAAATATGAAATATACCCAAATATTATTAAAACTACATCACTGATTAATATAATTTTATCAAACGTAAACATATATTAACTAACTAATTTCGGGACAAAAATTAAAATATAATATAGTTTTCATATTGTTTTTCAAACACATATATAGTTTTTACTAGTCTATTTCATTTAATATCAACAATTGTCAAATACAAAGTTTTAAAACTATAATTATTTACAAAATGACTTTGCTCAACACCTGCTGTTGGTTTCGATCATTGCCAGCATTTCCCAGGTAATTAGTTACGCGTTTTAGACAAATTATTTATAATCAAATGAATGTTGCTCATAGATATGTGTTGTTGAATTCTTTTTCTGTCAGCTGTTTATACTGCCGATATTGGTTTCTGCCATTGGAGAACGTAGGGTGTTGTCAACAGGGCTTCTTATGGACCTCTTCAATGTAAACACTCCAGAACTTTTTGTTATCTTCACTTTTCTTCAGTTAATCTAACACTCTAATTACATTTTCTGGTCTAACAGCACTCTAAATACATTAATGTATATCTATTATAGAAATAGCTAATAAATTTGGTTATTGTGTTTGTTGTTCCATATGCCGCCACGGTGCTTGTAACCGGAAGCATGTTCGTAATGCCATCTGTAAGATTTTCTAGTTTAACACTGGTTTCTTACTATAGTATTACTTGAAGATAACTTGAATCTGGTTATAGGTTTGTGGTATTGCCTCAAGACAAGTGGGATCCGCTGAACAGGTAAGATCGGAAAATTATATTCTCCCGCAAACTTTTTAATGTTAATATCAACTCTTTCAAAGAGCTAGCTAGTGAGGTCTTGGATGGTGCGGTTTCTTAGATATGTCGTCTAATATATATGTCTAACAGCCTTTTTGTTAACAAATACATTTTTATAACTGATGTAAAATGTTAGTATAGAAAACATATATATATAATTTCGTTAAGTAAAGCAGTGGTAAATCAACTTGCCTACGTCCACAGACAGATATAGAGATCTTATTATTGGAAACAATTTTCATTACATTAGTTTTACAAGAATAAAATTACTAGAATAGAATTATGAGTATCTTGCTTTCTAAAACCCTAGCGGTGATAGACTCGTAGACTTAGGAAGAACAAAATTACTAGAATAGAATTATGAGTATCTTGCTTTCTAAAACCCTAGCGGTGATAGACTCCTAGACTTGGAAGAATAAAATTACTAAAATAGAAACCACGGCACATATATGATCTATACCATTTAGCCGGAGGAATTTTTGCCCTTGGACCCCATGTGAAAGTGACTTCGGTCCCAGGGGCGGATGTATGTGCGACTATATAAGCTCACATGTTCCATACTGTTTTTTGATCTTACCAAATTCAATGCATATCAACAAATATCTGCTTTTACTTGAATCTTCCAAACCAGATGTACCAAAATGCACTCTCCTAGTGCTAAATATACTACTCTCTCTCTTTGCCTTAGATTAAGATGTCCTGAGCCAGGCCCTCTTGGGCTAAACCAACAGCTTGAGATGTTTAATAAGTCTAAACAATGCTTAAACTTACTGTGGGAAACCAGATTTGTGAACATGTCAACACAATTATCAGTGGTTCCCGTTTTCTTCACTTGAATCCTCTTCTCATCCCTCAGAAAATTATATGATTGGTTTTCTTATGATGAACCTGATCTTTAGCTTTACAAATTTCACTCCGACTGTCACAACCCTCAGTAACATGATCATGATATAGACCAAGATCATTAACTAACCCTATTAACCAAATTCCTTTGCTAACAGTTTATGTCAACTCCATATAATCGGCTTCAATAGTAGAAAAAGTCACTCTCGACTGCTCAATCGCTTTCTAACTAACAACATAGCCACTCAAAACAAACATATAACCAGTCATAGATCTCCTGATGTCCACATCTCTAGTATAATTAGAATAGGGTATCCTATAATCATGCATAGATTCTCATATCCATAGACGAGACTAACATCATATATATGCTTAAGGTACCGACAAATCTTTCTTCACCGATGTCCAGTGTTTTCTTCCTTGTTGTGCCATAAACATGCTAACAACATTGATTTCATATGCCATATCTGGTTTTGTGCAAACTAACATATACATCAAACTTCTTACACCACCAGCATAAGGAATATGAGACATTGATTTCATATGCCATATCTGATTTAGTGTCCTTTAGTTTTTTTCAATTTTTTTTATGTTTAGCTTTAATTGAAAATTTCCTTCCTTGCCCAAATATCAAGTAGCCATGGGTCCTTAGCAAGCCAGGGTTTGGAACCTGTTATCTATTAGCTAGGCTTTTCCAACCACTTGAGAGTGATGCAAAAAATTTATTAAAGCATGATTTTTTTTTTGTTGCTACCGGATATCACATCCGTTTCATAGGTTAGTAGGTCAGTAAATTCAATATACTTTTCTCAAAAAAATAAACAAATAAATATACTATATAAGTTTACATACTCTGTTTTCATTTTAATATAATATCTCAAGTCTTTATCTCTCTCACAAAATTTTGTTATTTTTTCAAAACTTCAAGATTGTTATAAAAGCAATGGAAAAGTCTATCTTTATTCATAACATAGAGGTTATTTATATAGGAGATTACACCGTCATAGAAAAATGAAAAGATTACAAATCATAATCTTTTGGTTATGAGTCATCCACAATCTTGTTCATAACACTCCCCCTTGGATGCCATAACCATTTAGAGCTTGTAATGTTCTTTAATGTTGTCTCATTAAAACCTTACCAGGAAAACCCAATTGGGACAAAACCATGGTGAAGGAAAAA
>NC_027750.1:33587687-33589721 GCF_000695525.1 Brassica oleracea var. oleracea
CATCGGCCATGCCACAATCTGATTGAACATATTGAGTCATCGACCTCAAATACACACACACGAAATCTTGGATGATGTTGCTGTGATATGTGTGTACCACCATGTGTAAAACATAACCTGTCTGAAAACAAATCAACAAAACCAAATAACCCCTCTTTTGGCTTGTTGGTATAAAATAAACCAAAATCAAAGGCTTTTTTTTGGACCAATCAGATCAGTGTCTAAAACAAGACTTTTGCATCGTCCATCTCAGGACTAAATGGACTTCTTTATCGTCCACCTTTGGACTGAATGGATCAGTGTCCAAAACAAGTGAACTCACGCCCATGTACTAGATAATGGGTGAGACTGGTCCATATTAAATCTCTTGAGTACCCTTTTCTGTATATACTATTTGATGCACAAGGATTTCATTGTTAATGTACTCAAGCTGTAATCTCAAACAAAACTTTGTTTTCCAGGATCTTTCATCTCAAACTCTTTCCAGAGATATTCAACTGTTTGGGAAATTGTATCCAGAGGTTCCTAGGATATTCAGATCATATACTTTGATGATTATCAATATTGTTCTCGAGAACGTGCTGTACTTTCAGCTCAATACCCTCTAGTACTTTCATTATCCAGTGGACCATATAAATATGCAGCCACTACATCAACTTGCTGCAAGTCTAATTTTCTCTCTTATATAACCAGATATAGCCAGACTTATGATAAATCTAAAAGTAGTTGCATCCACCACATAAGAGTATGTCTCCTCATAATCTATTACTGGTCTTTGTGAGAATCCTTGTGCAACATCAGCTTTATATCTCACGATTTCTATTCCTCACAAGACCCATTTATATCCACTGGTTTTAACATCATATGGCGTCTTAATCATATGGTCAAATACACTTTTCTTCCTTAAACTATTTAACCCCATGTTTCCATTCAATCCAATTTGCTCTACGAGTGCGCACTCTTATATTGACGTGGGTTCATGATCCTCACTTATATTCATAAATTCAAGTGCTACCTTGTATGCAAATAAATCATCTTATGTCGACATTCCTTATTGGTTTCATTATGTTCCAGACATGATATAATCGATTGAGATTCATTATTATCAGGACCTTTAATACTTTGCATTATGTTCCATTATTGTTTGGTACCTGTACCTTAGAGCCGACCGGCCTTATCTCCATGTCTAGAATGGTTTTCTTAGTAACCTCGGATTTGGATTTTGATTATCATTCTCTGCACCTTTCTTTTGTTTCCGAGGATTCTTATCTTTTGGAACCTATTGGTCTACCACGTTTCATACGTTGTCTAGACTCTGTAGCAACTTGATTGTGTCTCTTCTTGGACATCAAATTCGTTGGTGCTTTACAAGCTGGTTTATATATGACTAAGTCATTCTTTTTCGGGTCAGCAAATGTGTCTGGCATTTCATTAGCTAGCTTTGTAAATGTATAATCTTTGGACGTCTATTTCACATTCTTTAGTCCGAGGATCTTACCAAGACATTTATGGTTGATTCCATTCTCTTTCTTTTACCATTCTCTTACCAGCTTTATTATTTTTTTCTCCTCCTGGTCTTAAAATAATTTGTGTACCTGGCCTCAAATATAATCACCCATAGTTGGCTCAAAGTACTTTATTATTGTGGGAGAATCATATCCAACATATATCTCCATCCTCATGTTGAGGTCCCATCTTAGTTCTCTGTGGTGGAGCAATTAGTACATAGACAGCACATCCAAATGTCTTATGATGGGGTATTTTTGGCTCTTGACCCATTAATAATTGTGATAGGGGATATCTATGCTCACTAAATGGCCTGATGCGTATTAACTTAGGTGCATGTAAATTTCGTGTGGCCCAAGCTGTGAATGGGAGTTTTGACCTCATAAGTTATGGTCTATCAATCAGCTATTTGCGTTTTAAAAGATTTCGGCCAAGCCGTTCTTGGTATGGACATGTATCACAGAATTGTCCACACTTACCCCCATGGACATACCATAATCATTTAAACGCTTGAGACATGTATTCACC
>NC_027750.1:33589979-33592597 GCF_000695525.1 Brassica oleracea var. oleracea
TGTCCAAAGGTCTAGAGGATTTTCTATAGTCAGATACTGATCTTTGAGACTTTTAATAAGATGATGGCTAATAATTAATATTGCCCTGTATCAATCTTTCTCGTTGGCATTATTACGTTCTATGATACATTCACCAAGTCTTTTTGACTTTAGGATAATCTTTGTATCTAATGCCCACCGTAAATAATTGTCCTCAGAGAGATTTAGCGCAGCAAAATCCAGGTTGATTTTCGACATCTCAAATCATATATCACTCAATATTTAAGTATAATTTTCATGCGGCCTTACTCTTAAAAACAATCAATTCGGATTTCAATCTTGTGAGGACAATGAGACTATCAATCTTAAAGGCATTTAATCAATCTGTCAATTTCTAGCAAGTCTCAGCAATACTATTTCTATGTGCTCATAATATTATGGTTTATCAAGACTAGCAAAAACGGATTCAATTAATCATGCAATTAGGGTTTAACAATCAATGGATTTTAGCTAGACTACTAAAAAGATTTATTAATCACTCAATCAATTTCAAGGCTTATTTTAGCAATACTAGAATACAGATTTCAAGCATGAATTTCAATGAATCAGTTTTAAGGCTGATTGGTATTTAGCATAAAACATGTGTAAATAATTTATCTAGTATCCAAATTTATCAAACCTCAAAAACATATAATCAGATCAATAAATTTAATCAAACTTAGCATACAATCTTAAACCTCAAGAAATTAGATTTTATCATGAATCTATCAACCTAGCATACAGATTCTCAATTCTCAAAGACATCCAAATCAGATCAATATAACCTATCATACGGATTATTCATACGAATTATTTAGGGTTTCTATTTAAAACATATCAGATTACAAAACTATCAATCCTAGCAGATGATATTAAACCTCAAGAATCATGCAATCATATAGTTCGGATTTTAAACAAGTAAACCTCAATCAATCTATCAACCTATCGGATTATATAAGCAAAGCAAGCTAGCAACCTATCGGATGTTCGATTATGGGTTCTTAGGTTTTGAATTACCTTTTAACCTTAGATGATTGTTGAATCAGACCACCAAAGGAGTTGAGCCGCAAGCTGGACACGAACGGGACGCGAGCTGGAATGGATCGAGTCGCTTCTATCGGGTCGCAGACGTCCTTTGTTGCTTGATCGGGAACGGCTTGATCGTCAGACGCGAGCTGTCTGATGCTGTCGCAAACGAGGAAGAGGTCGCGTGCTAGAGCTGCTCTCGGGTCGCGAACGTCTGAGCTAGGATCAGGAACACCTTGGGCTGAAGCTGATCGGGGATGCGAGCTGGAACAGTTGCGAAAACAAGAGACGCGATTGGGGTTTAGGGTTCGTCGGATCGCCGGCTAGGGTTAGGGTTCTAGGGTTTTTCGATTTGGGTATTAGCTTAGGGATTTAGCGTTTCGTGCTGATAACGTGTTATAAAAGTAATGGAAAAGTCTATCTTTAGTCATAACATAGAGGTTCCTTATATAGGAGATTACACCGTCATAGATAAATGGAAAGATTACAAAATCATAATCTCTTGGTTATGAGCCATCCACAATCTGCTTCATAACATAGATCGTATTAGTATCATATTTCCATATTTTCAGGGGAAGGTCCAAGGATGCATATATGGGGTAAAGTCATTTGCAGTAGTCTTCGCTCCATTTGTATATAGCCCACTGACAGGTACATGAACATTCATGAGAGTGGACTTTACATACAACTCATTGCTAAGTTCAAAGCGTTTAACGAATAATTGATTTGGTTTGATATAGCTTTGTTTCTCTCCGATAATGCACCATTCTATTTCCCTGGATTCAGCCTTCTCTGCATCGCCTTATCTTTGGTACATATATTTTATATTTTCGCCCCCCCCCCCAAGTGTATTGAATGTAAACGTAATAGTATACATGATGATACCACTCAAATTACCTTAAGAAGTGAATTACTCTCTCAAATAAGAAGTTCAATTGTAGTACTTAGGGATCGAATCCACAAGGAGATAGGGAGTCTATTAAATCTAGTAATTTATTAATTCTAAGTGTTTGTTGTGTTATGGTGTAAATGTAAATAGCAATCCTAATTGAGCAAGTCTATTGCTCGACTAACAAGATGATTGTGGGTGTAACTTATTGGAAAGGTATTAGATGCAGGTTTCTATTCAGGTGTTGGAAATTATAATCCTATAAATGCCTATCAGTTGCATGCATGATATATTAGAGCTCAACCCCTTGAACACAGTGATCAGCAATGGCAATGTTTCACTGGTTAACTAACTAAATCTTGGATCTCAACTGTCGTTTGTTGACCACAAGAAAGTGTCGATCGATGGTCTTATGGGGATATCGATCGATACACCTTTTGCAAATATCGATCGATTGTCAGAAGACAATATCGATCGATGCTTCTAGTTAAGCCCTAGGCGCAAGTTGATAATGCTCACTAGCTGTCTAGTTCAGCGGTAGCCTTTTTCTAGCAGTCCTAGTATGACATATTAGATTCATGACTGGATGGTCAAGGATGATTGACTCATGCAGATTCCTAGGATCAATATTCTAGTTAGCTAATCTAGAACAAGCATTAAGAACAATCAATCAATGAATACCACA
>NC_027750.1:33592693-33662693 GCF_000695525.1 Brassica oleracea var. oleracea
AGAATAGATGAATCAATGGAGTTCCAATCACAAATCTCTCTATGATCTTCTCTCCTAAAACTCTCTGCCGAAAATAAGAATACAAAGGTGGCCAAAAGCTCTCTTGCCTCCTAACACTTAGACAAGTATATAACTATTAGGTTAAAAACTCGTCAGGGGCAATCTTGTAATTTGGTGAAGTCTTGTGTTTAAAGTCGGCTGAAACCAAGTCGTGCTTCTGCGTCTCGACACGATCGATGGTACAGGCTGTACATCGATCGATCATAATCTTCAATCGTCGAGGCTTCTTTTTTGTATCAATCGACGTCACTGGATGTGCATCGATCGATTGTTTCTTCTTCGTATCGACCTCTTATGGTCAGCTCGGATGAAATCTCTTTTAAGCTCCTAAATGTACCATAATCATCACTTTACTCTAAGATACTTCTGAACCTGAAAACATACCTAATAGGATAGAATATATAGTATATAGATAGTAAAATACTTATATACCATGGGTAAAAATGGGTCAAATCCATGGTATATCACATGACGAACACTGTTTTGCATGGACAGATGATCGGATTCCTTCAGTCTTCTGATAAAAGATGACTCCTTTTCGTCGAACAGAGCAATTAGCAGCACTTCAAACGAGGAAGCTTGACAATTAATAGGTGACGAAGCTATTTATATAAACTATGTACATGCTGTGAAATCTTTGAACAAATTGAAGAATTTCTAACATACCTTTTGAATTTTACAACAAATTTTACTAAAGTAAAGTAACAGTAAAACTCACATTTTGTTGTGTTGCTTTGTCCCCCACAAAAAGGGACACAAAAAGCGATTTTTTCGCATTCATATTCTCACAATTAAATTTAGAGTAGTTAATATTGTTTGTATTTTTAATGAATAATAAATAAATAATTTTAGTTAGATAATTACTTAAACTTGTATTATATATATATTGGTCAAAAATAAAAATATATTAAAAATGAAGAAGATAGTTCTTTTATATATTATGTTTTTATCCAAAAAGAAATAGAAAATGTATAAACACTAATTAAGTAAAATCAAATTTTATAACTTTTTATTTTAAATTATAACAAATATTTGTAATGTGATTATGCCCGCGGACGAAACACTTAGTTTATAATAAAGTAGCTAGACAATTGGTAAAACATAAGCGCACTAAATTTACAAGAATCATGAATTAATTTCACAAGAATCACTTTAATATTTATATAGTTAACCAAAAACTATATATCCATTTTTACTATTTAAAATTTTAATTTATGAAACATTGACCAAACTATGTATCGAAACTAATAATCCTTCCTCAAGCGTTAGCCACATGGACTAGTCAAATTTTATGTAAAACAAAAATTTCTGGGATATGGAAAAGTAAATAACGGAAAAATAAATACAATCGAGTATCAACTATTCCACATATTCAGAAGTAGTTACTCTAAATTAATAAAACACCAATTCAAAGGTTCAAGTCGGTGAAATATAATCAACATACAACATAACTGAAAGAGGACTACGGATACCAAATGTAACTTTGTCTGTCAAAATATTTTGTGCTCTTGGTATATGTTGGATTTTAAAGTTGGACAAGAATTCTTTACATCGTTAAAATTCATCCATTTAGGAATTGAAAACAGGTCATTTTATCGGTATAGACACCATCTTCACCAGTTGAAAACAATCTGTTGTGAACATCACGTCTGAAATTTGAAGGGTCTTCACGCTCTACATAGTACAAATCAATGTTTCACACTAGCTCTGCATGTAAAAGGAATATGCTTCGTTGGATATTTGTTGCCCGCATAGTATGGTCCTCTGAGCTTCCATGACTGCAAAACTGTAACAGCCCGATCCCCCAGCGTCCGACCGGGGTTATCGAAGGGGCGTTATGGACACGTGTCTACTCATTTAGCCAACCCTACGTGTCCCGTTACTGGTCCCGAGAGACGAGCGCATAACCTTCTTTGAAATACCGTCACACCCACATCCATATACTTCTACTTACAGTCCTGCGCACAGAAAAAAATGGAAATGGAGGGGTGAGTAACAAGTTACTCAGTGAAGTGGTTCTAGCCCAGCCTGCCCGCATGACACTCTATACTACTCTATGCGGGAACTAGGACTGACTAGCCACTACAATCAGTTAATGCATTTTATCATTTCCTAACGTCATCTATTGATTTTTCCACATTCACTTCCATTCATTTCTAACAACCTAGTGATCAATCAATACAATGATCTCACTCATTGCCACACACGTCAAACCCTAGGCTTAACCGACTCATCATACCAGTCCGACTCGATCCTATGACACCTTTAACTCCCTGTTACCCGACCATGAGCTAAAAACCCTACAATGCACATCCTTTTCATCTTTTCGTCCTTTTCAACAGTGGGTAGCCCCAACTAGGCTTCTACCCCATATTCTTGTGGATTGGCCACATCTCCTATGGGTGCTTCCATATTCTTGTGGATTCGCCACATCTCCTATGGATACCTAGCGTGGACTACTACCCCACATACTTTCCTTAGACCCTCTATATGCTTTCCCACCCATGCTTAACCTTAACATCATTCTCTCATACTTTTACTTATCCTTTCACTTCCTTATCATTTTCACTTATCCCTTCCCATTCTCATTCGCTTTCCTTTTCATTTAGACTTGTACTTGGACTCATTCACTAGACGCCACCCGTTATCGGTGCCACACACAATACACACTGCACTCAAGTTCTACTTCAATAACATTAACAATCATTACTCATCTATCAGCTTAGCATTCATTTCTCTCTAGCATCCTAGCTTTAATCACAAACCACTCATGGGACTACACATCCAAACATACAAGCATAAATTACCAATCAATCATCGCTACCACAACTCCATTTCAGTTTACTAAGTCCCATTTAACAATATGAGGGTTCTTATGCATCGTGTTCCATTCATCTAACATCCTAGCAATAATCATGATCTATCATCCTAGCTTTCAAACAGGGTCTAATCAACCCTAACTCCAACATAAAGTAGTATACAGTACATGAGAACAAGATGGGTTCAAAACACTCCACCTTAGCCTAGATCTGGATCCGGATCTGGAAACAAGAGACAAGGGAGAGGAGATTGAGATCCGGTCACCCCACCACCACACGGCGCCGGCGAGGAGAGAGAGAGCGTCGCGCGGGAGAGAGAGAGAGAAGAGAAGAGAGACGGCGCAAGAGAGAAAGGGAGAGCTCGACGGCTAGGGTTTCTGGTCTCCGGGAATTCTCTGCAGAGCTTCGCTTTAGTTTCTGTCTGAGGCAAAAGGGAGGCTGCATCTCTTTTTATAGGGAAGGGGAAGGGAACCCTAGGTCTTTGCCATATGGGCCGTAGAGAAACCCATATTCTCAAGGAAATTTTTATGGGCCAGGAACCGGGCCGTTACAAAAACCATCTTTGCTAAGATAACTGATAGTCTTCTTTCTAAGCTCCAACGATATAAAAGCATTGTATATCTCAGTGTTCTTTGTACAAAAAGGAATAAAATGTCCCTTCTTTAAGGTCGAAATCTTGTAATTGTGCCTGCCGTCTCCTCCCCCATGCAATACCTTCTATATCTGCTATACCCGAAATTTCTTGAGGTTTCCATTTTTATTTCTATAAACTTCATAATTTCTATTTTTTTTCAAATGTACCACATAATCCACATAAAATAACTGAATAGCACCCTTATGGGAAGTCTCGAAAACAAATAATCTATATTTGAAAATATGAAAGAAACCGGATAACTCGAGGGTTTGAAGGAATCTTTGACAATGCCCACATTTTAATTGATAGGGGACATTCAAATAGTACGTGATTAATTGATTCCTCATCTACACCACCTATGCTACACTGTGTGTCACAATGGATCCTACAAGCCCGTAAATGTTTTGTAACAGGTGAGTTCTCAATAGCGCTTGCCACAAAAAAAGCTTCAGTTTTGGAGAACAGTTAATCTTCCAAGTTAAAGTGAGAAGAGGTCTCGTATTTTCCCGTAGTATCGACATATGGATATAATTTTCCGTTTTGAATCATGATATAACCAAATATTTCTCAAGTATCGTGAAATGCACTCCACAATTTTTTTTTTTTCAGGTGTGATTGACTGCCAAGCTCTAAATGATTTTCATATCTTCTGAATGTATAGATGCGTCAAGTAAATCCTCATTCCATGTATGATCCACCGAATTAATCAGATGTTCAATAGTAAATGACTGGTTAAAAAATTGGTTTTGATGTTTTGGAAGTGATGGCCTAAGGCGAGGAGCAAGAATCCATGGGTCATTCCATAAGAATTGCATGTCCCAAGTCTTTTGATTATGATTTAACTGGATACATAAAATCTGATTTTCTATAATATATTCCTTTAGGAACTTTTTCAAATAAAAAATCATGATATTCAATCAATCTTCACGGTTGTTTTGCTATAGGAACCTTTTCAAATAAAAAATCATGATATTCAATCAATCTCCACGGTTGTTTTGCTAACAAAGGCTTATTAAAATCCTGGAGGTCCTAAAACCCTAACGCCATTATTCCTTGTCTCTACATAGTTTATCCTATGAAACCCAATGTAGCCTTTTTGTGTATCCACTATCACTCCAGCATAAATCTGATATTTTTCTTGTTAGCCTTCACGTTACCATCTTTGGAAAGAATTACATGACATGTGTTAGCATAGCAGATGTTACTGATTTAATGAGTACTTTCTTCTTTTTGGAAATTGCAATGTACAACTATTTACTTTATTATTGATTTGTTCATTAAGAAAAACAGAAATATATGTTTTTGACCACCAAAGCTTCCAGAATACCTAAATAGTTTCCCATTCCTCTGGTAGCAGTAATCCCTAATAAATTTTGCATTTCCACCCGTACAATTTCCGTAACCTTGTGTCCAAATTGTAAAGAAGATTTTGAAAATTTGATTTGTGTCTGGAAGCCTCTTCATAATATTTAAGAATCTTTAAAATAACCTCCAATTCTTCTCGATTAGATTTACAGAAGAAAAAACTGTTATCTGCAAATAACAAATGAAATATCGTTGGACTACCACGCGCAATTGTAAGTCCAAATAAAAGTTTTCCTCTTTTTTCCTTCCTCATATTTACAATAAATGATTTCATACAAAGAATGAACAAATAATGATATCATGGATTACCTTGCCGCAATCCCCTTATTGGCTCAATATGTCTTTTGGTTGTCCACCAATCAGAATCCTATATTTTACCGAAGTAATCTACTGCATCATCCAAGTAATATATTTTTACCGAGTCATTTGTATAAAGATCCATTCCACTCGACATACGCCTTGTTTATGTTTGTTTTGATAGCTAAATTTTCCTTGCATGAGTTGTTTGTCTGTAGACCATGAAACATCTCTTGGGCTATAAAAATATTTTATGTTATAATTAGACGTCCTGACACGAAAGCCAATTGTGTCTCTGCGATCAATTTCAAGAGAACAGAACCACTTTAAGCCTTTGGCATAATACTGTAGAGATGATTTTATATCCTCACATTACATAAATTAGAGTCTTTGTCCGCGCTATGCGCGGAAAATGAGTTTGAATATATTATTAGATAACCTCATTTACTAATATTAAGAATCTGTTTGCTAAGTTCAATTATGTTTGATTGGATGTTTTCATTTTGTATAAGTTTGAATGTTTTTTGGTTGGTATAAGAGCATTGTATCTACCAAAATGATGGGAAAGTTGGTGAATATCAAGTTATGCAATTGTTGTAAAACAAAAGGAGTAGCTTAAGTAGTCATAAATAATATAAGAAGAAGATCAAATCTTTTGAAGAACATAAGCTGTGATGTGGACCGGGAGAAAGAAATAGCCTGAAAATTAGTAAAGATTAAGTTAGTTTACTTAAAATTAATTATATCCTAAGCCATGGTTATTTATATACAAAAGATACATACTTGGCATAGCTGGGTAGAAACTTTGTATAAGTCCTTTATTTGATTGTCTCATCGTTTGGTTGATATGTTGGGCATTGTAAATCTGTGAATAGAATAATTTATCAGAGGACCTTTGAAAATTGTGGATGTGAAAAGTTCTATTTTAATTTAAAATACCTTTGTAGGGAGGAAGGCCTTTGAAGATTTCTTTGTAGACTATGTTCTTCACTTTCAGCTGGTGTGAATCTTCGCTTTTGATGATCGTTAATCCTGTTTTGCTTGTGACACGTGAGAGGTGCGTAACACAACGTGATAGGGAATTGGCGCTGACGTAATGTGAACGGTAGCTTTGTTTCATCATGCAAAAGAACAATCCTTGGGATCAAGACTTCTTTTCCAATGTGTGAACCAGTAATAATTTCTGCCTTAAGCACGCGGTCGCCTATGTGGGTTAGGATCATACGGGTACCATTGCATAATCCCTTCTTTTGATTTATGTTTCGCAGAAGCATAACCGGGGCACCAACTTTCAGAGTAAGTTTGTGCAAAGGCAACCCTGAGAATTCCAAGGAATTGAGATACTCAACAGCGTATAATGTATCATTTTTATCTGACTGAGTGTCCGATATCTCAAAGCTGTCAAAGCTGAAATAATCTCTTGACAGCCCGTCGGTGTGCGAGATGGTATAAGCATTGATTTCATCAACGGTCTCATTACGGGGGGTGAGTATAGCTTTATCAGTGTAGGAGGTCTGGGAAGTTGTCCTTCTGTTGACTTCCCCATATGCGGCATCGACTACTTCTTTTAATGGGTCAACATCACTCTGACGAATCAATGATCTATCGACAGTTATCATTTGTTCGTGGTAGTCTTCACACTCATATTCTGATCCTGGTTGTGGATGACCTTCCCCGACCTGAAGGAGCCAATCGGAGAACTCATTTTCTTCATGATTGACTCTCATATTTGTTTTTAAAGAGAACTTGTGGCATCTATCCCATAGGTATGAGTGACTTATTGAAGCTAAGACAGTATCAGCTCTGTTACCTTGTGGAATCACAAGTAGTTGTCTAAAATCACCTCCTAATAGAACTGTCTTGCCACCAAAAATCTGATCCTTTGCGGAAGGATTTTTCGTAGACATTATGTCTTTCAACGTTTTGTCCAGTGCCTCAAAAGCATGCTTATGTGTCATAGGTGCTTCGTCCCAAATTATAAGATCCATTTTCTCGATTAACTCAGCCAGCATCGTTCCTTGTTTGATGTTGCAGAGCTTATCTTCGGTGAGATTTAAAGGGATATTGAAGCGTGAATGAGCTGTTCTACCGTTAGGTAGCAACAATGCAGCTATTCCTGAAGAAGCAACTGGTAGAACTATCTGTTTTTTTGACCGAATCCTGGATATAATGGTTTGGTATAGTAATGTTTTTCCGGTGCCACATGTGCCATATACAAAGAATAGCTTCCCATCCTTTTTATCAACAGAGTCTAAGATTGATTCGTAAATCGCACGTTGATCAGCATTAAGTTTGTTGAATTGCATGTCATGTCTTAGTGTTTCCTCGACAACATCGTAATCCAGTTCTTGGTTCCACAAATTGTTTCCCAGTTCTTTTAGCAAAACAGGTTTGGTCTTTGGCATCTCTTTAATATCACTCAATGAGCGGTCAAGCATGTGCATCAACTTTTCCATTTCGATTAACGTGTATTGCTCAAGGGTCTCATCATCCAGCTCCCGATTTGTATGACCTAAGATTCTCTGCTTTTTGTAAAGTATGTCCTCGCTCATTGATCTCCATGAGTTTTATCATAGGGTTTTAGGACTCGTAACAAAGCAGTTTTTTAGGAACGTGACAAACATATCGCGGAGTTGGTATGGGGTAGCCCATCTAGCACACTCTGACATAGACTCGTTCCATTCAACATCATTATCCAAATAGCCGCGTGCGTGGCAAAACGATTTGAAGTTAGGGCATTTTCCTTTCTTACGTTCAGTCCAGACTTTGGTATTGTTGTTCTATATGAAATATTCTGGTATTTGCACATAAGTCAATGTTCGTGCAAACTCTGACCTTCTGCATAAGACTATTCAGTCAGTGAACATTGTCTTCTCGATGCCTGGCTTGCGGATTAAACGGCCGAGGTTATCAGTTCTTTTAATTGTGATATTATGTTCACTTTCTAAGTGAATGATAAGCTTCTCAACTGATGGCTTTCTTTTGTGTATGTGGAATGCGAAAGTCCGCCACATAGACTCACAAGCTGATAAATACCTAGCATCAATGTAGTCTTGGATCTCATTCCATTGCTTCATAACTCTCTCTTTTGGTTCGCCAGTGGCCACTGTGTCAGAGGTAGTTGCCGTATTCCCTTTTCAATAACTGCGGTTGCTCTGTCAACCCCCTTGGTTATATACTTGAATAAGTACTTCACTGCACTTGTACGATTACACCATTCAACATTAATATGAGCTTCATATTTTTTCAGGAGCTTAATGTTATGAGGTACAACAAAATTATTGTTTGGGATTGTCCCATTCTTTACCACAGACGCATTTTTGTTCATGCGCCGACGATATAACATATACCTCTTGATTTATCGATCGATGTATAGTCATTATACGGTCGAGGATACTTTTTCGTGCACACACTATTCTCCATACATGGTGACTTCCGATTAATGACACCACATGGACCATGGATCATGTGTTTTATTACTAAATTGTAAGCTTCTGGGTCTTCTTCTTTGTCTGGGAGTTCAGCTGAAATTATCTCATCTACTTCCTCTGCACTTGGTGTTCCGGAAGAGTTTCCAAACCACAATAATATATGTGCATGAGGGAGCCCTCTTTTTTGAAACTCTATCCTGTGAAGAGCTGCTGTGTATGGCTTGAAGAAAGTTCCGTTTTTGAAATCTTTGAGTAGCTGATCTAACTTCATCTTAAAGACTCGACATTCAATGCCATGTCTATCATTGGGAGAGTCTCCACCATATTTCGAAAGATGCTCTTTAATTTCTCTCCAATTAGAATTGGCCGTTATTGTGATAAACAAATCTAGATTCCCATATTCTCTGCAAATAGCAATCGCATCATGGTATTTCTCAACTAAGTACCGGGGCCCGCCTGTGAAACTTGGCGGCAATATGAACCTTTGACCAATAATTTTAGCATCAGTGTCACCCTTGCTTACAACATCGAGTACATTACTGTAGAGCTCGGCTCTCAAGAAATCTTGATTATTCCTCGCCCACCTTAGTCGATCTTTTTCAATTGCCGTATAAACGTCCACAACAAATTGATGGAGGAGACGACCTCCTTTAATCAATGTCATCCCTTGGTTAAGACGTGTCTCGATTTGAGAAGCGTAGTATTGCCGTATGGTTAGGAATTGTCTTGTTCTTGAAGTGCCTGTCTTAAGATGTAGTGGGATCTCTGGGTGAAACCCATACTCACCATATGAAAACAAAAGAGGATATTGTAGGCTCATGTATAGAGGATGATCGTCACGTATTTGCTGCAGAGTCTCAGATTGAAATCGGACAACTATATCTCGTACCCCAATTGTTGATGACATATCCCCTACGATAAGGCATGCCACCTCACTTGTACTCGGAAGATCATATTCTTTCCCCTTTCCTTTTTCTGGGAGCAACCTAATAGCAAACTCTGTCCCGACGCCTTCGTAGTGGTCACGTGCCCGTCGAAAAATCTTAGCTAAACAATTATTCTCATCAATCATCTCGATGAGGCACCCTATGGTTGTCTCATCGAGATTACCTTCTGCTGAGGTTTTCCCCATCGCATTTAAGCGGTTTCTGACTTCGTTGCTCGTATCAAATATATAAAGCTGTAGATATTCTGGGAGACGGCCTTGTTGCGGTATAAGCGAACCAATTCTGTGGTGAGTTTGACCTAGGATCCGTATAGTGTAAGGACCAGGCGCATGCACCACACTATAATCCATTTTCATTCCAACGGATGTGAAAGCCAGTACAGAATTATAGACTCGGAAAGTATCTTGAAACCATCTCAACTGAAGAAGTTCTTCTAATAGGGCTGGGGGTTGATTGATCGGCGGAAGCCTGATTTGACCATGGTTACAGCAAATTGTGAACGTTGGTTCACCTGTTTTGCAGTCCGTACCGTGCTTTCCGAAGCCCACATTAACGTACCACATTTTGAGCATGCTAGGATTGGGTTTTCTTCGGTTTGTGATGTCGATCCTTTATCTGAATTAATATTTGTTAAGAATTATTAAATCATAGTTTATTTAATATCTTAGAAATTTAACAGTGTTTAAATTTGATAACATCTATTGTCATTTGCAAATGAATATATTCTATAAAAAATATAGGGTTTTGATAGTATGCACCTTTCTTATTTGCTCGAGTGCGACGCAATACATGTGGTCGTGGTGGAGCATCTGAGTATGTTCATAAACAATGTGTATTAGAATTTAAAATGTATTAAATCTAAGTGGATTTTGCTATCTATGATGTTTACC
The DNA here is from genome assembly GCF_000695525.1 of Brassica oleracea var. oleracea. Lineage (NCBI taxonomy): Eukaryota > Viridiplantae > Streptophyta > Magnoliopsida > Brassicales > Brassicaceae > Brassica > Brassica oleracea. The sequence continues at coordinate 33,603,137 of NC_027750.1, forward strand.
CTGAACGTGCTAAAGTTCGTTTTGATAGCAAGATGGCCTTTCTCATACTACGTGTATTTTTTTGCTTGACTATTAAGATTAAAAATTATTAGCTTAAGAGGATATAACGTAGGAGATACAAATTATAGTATTGTTTCTTACTGTAAGAGTCGCAGTCATCGCAGCCACCTATTTGATTAAATTTGAAAACTCAGTTTTTTTATGAATAAGTATTGATTAAAGTATAATGTTATAATCCATATAAACTTACAGTCATAATATTTTGGTTTGAATGTTGGTCGATCATTAACCAGATGAACTGAAAATATACATAATTTAAGTACTATGATGAGAGAATTTCAATCTTAATATTAAATATTTTATGAGAGTAAGGATTCACCTTTTGATTTCGTACATTATCCAAGCGGACGGCCTCGTTTCCTTTTTTACGGTTGTCCGCCTGAAATATTTGTATGGTGAAAATCAATTAACTCTTTATTTTAAATTAGCAAAAAAGTTTAAAACTTAACTGTGCATTTTTGTTTTAATGTATTTTGTGATTTAATGTATAGTATAAATTTAATTTGATTTTTTATGGTGATGTGATAAATGTATTTATATATACATCTAAATATATGTATTTCTGTATACATCGTAATAAATGTTAATTAACTTGGGATTTCAACTATAGTTACGGTTATTTGAAATTGGATTATAATTTTTCCTGTGCTAACTAAAATATGTTTGAAATAAATATCATAATTTGATCAAGTTTCAAATATGTTATATATGTTTAAACAGTTCTTGTACGTGCTATTGGAATTATTTAGGGGTGTTAAATCCGATAAAAAAGAATCAACTAAAAACGAACCGAACCGAGATATAGAAAGTGGTTTGAATTTGGTAATAACGAATATACCGAATAGATTTCCTTTTTAAGAAATCCTGATATATGGGTATAGTTATGTATATAAACCGTTCAGACTAAATAAATCAATCAATTAAAATATAATAATATAAGTATATGTAAATTATATAATAAAACTAATTATATATACCTGTTTTAATTTTTTTTGATGTGATCCTCATATTTAAAAGTTTATTTTAGTAATTTAATATTTTATTTTAAGTTCAATTTTTTTCCAATAAAAAAAATTATTAAATTATGTAGTATAATTAATAATATATACCAGATTTATTTTTTTATATGATCCTCATATTTAAATGTTTATCTTAGTAATTTAATATTTTATTTGAAGTTCAATTTTTTCAAATCTAAAAAAAAAATAATATCTTTTTGTTTAACAATATTGGGGATTACTAATATATCTTATTTTTATTCCTTAAGACTATTACTAATAAACTGATAATTTAAAATATAATAGCTTGAGTATATGTTAATTATATAATAAAATTAATAAATATACATGATCTATTTGTTTGATATGATCCTCATATTTAAATGTTTATTTAGTAATTTAATATTTTATTTTAAGTTCAATTTTTTTTTTATCAAATCAAAAAGATAACATAGTTTTTATTTGTTTGTCAAATACTATTATGGATTACTAATATCTAATACACGTGTTCCTGGTGAGTGCTGACTAAGAATTTGTATCTGACCAACTTTATGTCCATGTAATTAGTATGGAACAGAGCAACACATTTGTTTTGATCTTTACTGATTACATCAATCGACACAAACACAACTGTACCGTATGTAGCCTTATACACAATAGCTAAGTAGTTTATTTTGATCCAGTCGGTTGGTTCTCTTTCATTACAGTTGACGTTGTGACGGTGAAGACTATTTCCAACAGATGTTTGTTTAGTACTTTATCTAAACCAAATTAACTTATTGTCTAATAAAAGTTTCCACGGATAAAATACTTGTTGCAATTAAATTTTAATTTAGTTTTAATTTGTAAACGTAAATATAAAATATGTTACATTTAATGATATTAAATTTTTGCATTGATTATACTAGGAAAATAAATTTTGTTATTTAAATAATTCTCTATATTACATTATAATTAATTTTTCTTTTTTATATATAGACAATTTTTTTATTGATAAGTGATTTATAATTTTATATTTGTATTTGTGGTCTACATAGTTTAAATTTAATTATGTTAATATAATTGTTTTTATGTTTTTATAATTTAAAGCTTCAAATAAGAGGATGCAGTGATAATAATTTTTTAACGTATTTTAAAAAGCCAATGTAGGCAATCACATTAAAAAGTAAAAATTGCAATGAGAAGAATGCAACCGGTTATCACTATTTGCATGTACACCTTAGTCTTTTTCATTTCTTGGTTTATTTTAAATTTTGTATTTATTTTATTTGACCAATTGAATTTGAATATTTTACTATTCTTTCTTATTGGTATATATGTAGATTTTGTTTTCTTTTATAGCACATAATTTATGTTATTGTAGTTTATGATTACGTTAATAGTTTTAAATTGATTTTGATACAAATCTTGAAACTGAAACATATTTTATAACTATAATCAATTTATTAAGGTTAAGACCAAGTTATGTTTTTTAATTCGTAACTTCTTTACTATTCAACATATATTAATGTTGTAACTTACGGTGTATTAAAAAAAACTTTTAGAATTTGCCACTTATATAAACCCCTACATTCTGATTCCATTATACAACTCCACCATACCTCTAAACAACTCCTCCAAAATCTAAACATGAGTCAGTTATTTTGGGTTCTATCTTTATCATCTCCAAAAAGAATCATTACCATGAAGTTAAAGAGGCCAATGACACATCAAACAAAAATTGTGATATCCGTCTCCCTGAAGACAGCAAGCAATGGCCACCTAATCCACGATACGTAGGCGATATGAAGTACATGCTTGAATACCATGAAATTGATTTTGATTCGGTGATGGAGATTATCAAGCAGACTTCTGACTTTGTCGCACGCCCTATTCTGACGCTCGATGATCCCACAGATACAGATCTTGATATAATTGTTAAGATATCTGATCACAACCTAGACGCTTTCCGCAGAATTGACCTAGACGTCTATATCATTGAGCTTCGTGAAAACTGAAGAGAACCCATCCCTAGCGAAAAAGATGATATATGCCCAATTTGCGGAATTGCTTTTCGCAAAAACTTGCTTTCCGCAAATTGGACATATATCATCTTTTTCGCTAGGGATGGGTTCTCTTTGGTTTTCACGAAGCTCGATGATATAGACGTCTAGGTCAATTCTGTGGAAAGTCAGAAGTCTGTGGGGTCATTGAGCGTCGGAATAGTGCATGCGACAAAGTCAGAAGTCTGCTTGATAATCTCCATCACCGAATTAAAATCAATTTCATGGTATTCAAGCATGTACTCCATATCGCCTACCGTATCGTGGATTAGGTGGCCATTGCTTGCTGTCTTCAGGGCGACAGATATCACAATTTTTGTTTGTTGTGTCCTTGGCATCTTTATCTTCATGGTAATGATTCTTTTTGGAGATGATAAAAATGGTTCCGTTTTGTGGCGTAGAACCCAAAATACCTGACTCATGTTTATATTTTGGAGGAGTTGTTTAGAGGTATGTAGGAGTTGTATAATGGAATCAGAATGTATGGGTTTATATAGGTGGCAAATTCTAAAAGTTTTTTTCTAATACACCGTAAGTTACTACATTAATATATGTTGAATAGTAAAGAAGTTACGAATTAATAAACATAACTTGGTCTTAACCTTAATAAATTGATCATAGTTATAAAATATGTTTCAGTTTCAAGATTTGTATCAAAATCAATTTAAAACTATTAACATAATCATAAACTACAATAACATAAACTATGTGCTATAAAAGAAAAAAATCTACATATATACCAATAAGAAAGAATAGTAAAATATTCAAATTCAATTGGTCAAATAAAATAAATACAAAATTTAAAATAAACCAAGAAATGAAAAAGACTAAGGTGTAAATGCAAATAGTGATAACCAGTTGCATTCTTCTCATTACTATTTTTACTTTTTAATGTGATTGCCTACATTGGCTGTTTAAAATACGTTTAAAAATTTATTATCACTGCATCCTCTTATTTGAAGCTTTAAATTATAAAAACATAAAAACAATTATATTAACATAATTAAATTTAAACTATATAGCCACAAATACAATTATAAAATTATAAATCACTTATCAATAAAAAAACTGTCTATATATAAAAAACAAAATTAATTATAATGTAATATAGAGAATTATTTAAAACTTCCAAAGCCTCACGCTTCTTACTAAACCATTAGTTTATCCTCAGACATAAGAACAAAAATATTGAAATTTCATTTTCATACTGCAACTCCACCTCCAAAAAAATTTTAAAACTATCCATTGTTATGACAACATTTAAATTATAGTCAAATAGGATGTGCTTTACACGCTTGAATTCTAATATGAACCATTTCTAATTTATTACAAATTTAAATCATAATCATTAAATCTTGGCCACCTTAACCAACCATAATCACACTTCCCTGTTTTGGCAAGTAGGATTTTAACCTACGTTACGAAGAATATAGCAACAATTTTTTATATACACTACTCCCTCGTTCAGCCTTCAAGCAGGTATAATGATTTATCTATCATTTTTTTCCAAATTCTCATTTATATATAGATAGGCATTATTGTTTTTTTAGTCAAACTCTATAACATGGAAAGAGATTAATAATAGATATTATAAGCAAAAGATATTATAACCAAGGTTGTTATAATGCTGCAAAGGCAAAATTCAGAAAAATGAAAAAAATAAAGCATAGTCTTAAATAAAACAAAACCAGTAATAAGACTTCATTAGCCACTTTTGGCACGCTTGGCACCTTCTGACTCAATCCCATCAGCACCCATTTTCACCGACTCATCTGCATGATCCTCCCTTTCATTATCAGGTTCCTCATTAACATTCTCTCCTAAGTTGCCTTCGGGTTCTGGGGCTTCAAGAGGGAGCACCTTTGTCACAGTTAAAGTCTGGGTCCTGGCACTCAGATTGTGATTTGATACCTTCACAATGAACTTCCGTGTCTGTCCAATGGTATCAATCATAGCTTGAGGCACTGGAGCTATGTGATCCTCTCCTACTCTATCATTGGCCTAACATACATTTAGACATTCTCAGAATACATCTTCAAATTTTTTGTAAGAATACGTTTTTAAATCTCATAAACATACAAGTTTCTAATTACCTGGTAATAGCTCTCAACCAACTCAGCAGCTTTCTTTCAAATCAACTCCTCACCAGCATCACCAAGGACAACAAATACGGCTTGATCATTGTGGTCATAAATAGAGAGCTTCGACAGGTACCTGTAACAGAGAGACATTAATAACCATTGCAGTCAAAGAATGTGTATAACTAAATCTAAACCACTTACTGCGCCACACCAACAATTTCACTCTTCCCACATTTCTTACACATAAGCGTTGTAGGCCCTTTGGTTGCCTTAGTATGGCACACACCGCAGCCTATATAATACCACCCAAAACCGTGCACAACATCATCAATAGTTGATGTGCACTCAATCCAAGCAACCTGGAAAAGTGTTTGTAAAATTCAATGAGAAACTTAGATTATCTTATTGAATGTATCAGACATTGAGACTATAATACCTTAGCGGATGCCTGCTTCATATAGGAGAAGAGTTCCCCCAAGGTCGCTGTCTCAGGCTTGGTGACCACCTCTGCGTTAACTCTGTTGGCAACATCTAAGTTCGAGTTCAGCCTGAAGAAAATGTCAAACCAGACATTACAATAGTGGAGTAATTCAAATGATATTCCAATACATGAAACCTTAAACCTTGCAACTGAGGTAGAACCGGGTTTCTTGGACATCACTATCCAGAAATACCCGTGAAGGCGTCATAGAAGATAGAGATAGGATGCCTATAACAGAACCATTGCCATGATACAGAAGCAAAATTATGATATAATGAAATTAAAAGAATATGTATATTCATGTGAATATCTGTTACTCAGATCCTGTCTTGCTCAGTCTACTCTTAATTATTCACATATTTTTTAAATGCTTCATAGCTAATAAACTCTAAAGTCAATTCAAAAAAGCAGTTCTACCAGTATCTTTTTCTCAGATCCCATCAAGCTTAGTCGACTCTTATTTCTTAACATATTTTTTTAAATGGTACATAGCTAATAAACTCTAAAGTCATTTAAAAAAAACGGTTCTACCAGTATCTTTCAATAATTCTGCATCACAGAAAATAATACTTACTCAAAGCTAACCTAACCAGATACGATCTCAACCCTATTTAACATCTTAAAACAGCAATTAAAAGTTGGTTATACAAACCTACAAAACGTTTCGGGTTTAAGGTGGTGACTAAGATAACACGTGCAGTGCCTCCAGATGCCTTAAACTTTTCACAGAACTCAAAGGCAACCTTGTCCCAGAGGTACAACTTCAACACGAGATCTCTGTAACAACACAAACTCGTGTGGTAAGATAGACCATATGTGAATATGGAAAAAGATAGAGATTAACTTACTCATGTGTTTGAACATGAAGCTCAACTCGGCGGGATGCAGCTATCTCTGCTTCATCAAGCAGAAGACTGTCATTGGGAACCTGCCCATTCACAAGTTTGATGTGGCCAACATAATCTGCAAGAGTTGACAATCAAACTCAATGTTTTATATCTTATAAATCCAACAATAAAACCTAAATTTCTGAGTCTGTATGAAAACATTATCCTAGGCAAACACTTCAGAATCAATACAATATTTAATCAGATGATAACATAATATTTATTATTAGATTAAACTATTATCCAATACAAACAGTGATGGGGTGTAATGATGGTGAGAACTTACCATAAAGATCACCTCTCAAGTCGCATGCAGCTTCAAATTCTTTGTATCCATGGATCCGGAACTGATCCTCAGGGAAACAGATCGAACTGTCCTCGAGAACAGAGATGACAGAGTTCTATGAGAAGCTAATAGTGACACTTGGTTCAGCTACCCGGTAAATAGTCTTGCTCTTTGATCCGTAAAACTTGTTGAGTCGGTAAGTAACACCAGCTTTCATGTGACGCAAATAAGTCTCAATCCTTCCATGGGGGATGAAGCCCTGGATTACAGTTTCCTGTTGTTAAAAGAGAATCAATTAGAGATGCTAGTCAGGATATCTTTAGTTGAAAACAAAAATAATTAAGATATTTAACCCGCAATGAACATTAAAAAAATTCTCATGATGGTGCTGACAACAACTGATTATCTAATCTAATCAATCTATTTTGTTGCTAAAGTAATCTTAACTATCAGTATGTTGGATGTTGCTGAGATCTATTAAGACATCTTTAGCAAACATTTGGTTTAAATCCACTATGTGAACGAATCGTAACCGTTAAACTAACTTACTCTTCTTAACTTTGAAAGCGATGATTAGCAAACAGGTGTTATGATATCATAGCATTTCGACCAAACAATTTTTTAAACTAATCTTGTAAAAAAGATCTCGGTTTATACCTCTTCATCGATGAGAAGCATTTCGAGGCCGATAAGCACCTTCGTCTGAGCATTCCAAACCTCCCAAAAGTGGATCAACCGAAACCGTACCTCGCCTTCATGGGGCCCGAATGTCACGTCTTTGAAGGTAAACAACCTCCCCTACGTTGTCGGAGACGATAGCTTTGCCTTTAGAGCCGGAAGAGACAGAGGCTTTGCCCCTAACGCCGATGTTGAGGCTGGAAGAGGCACCGGTTTTGCCGATTGGTTTGATCGGACTGGAGGAGACCGCCGCTACGCCTTTTGATTTCATCGAATTGACATCGCCGAAAGAGACACCGGTTTGGGCGACGGGTTTGACCAGACTGGAGGGGACCGCCGCTTCGCCGTTCGTTTTCACTTAGTCGAGAACACCGGAAAACATCATCGCAATGTACAGTCGAGAGGATAGAACAACTTTTGATGAAAATAAAACACCGAGTAAGAGATTTATATAGAATCTCAGAGGGAGAAAGCGAAAAAGGATCCTTAGAATCTCAGAGGGAGAAAGCGAAAAGGATCCATTAATGAGATTAAAGAGTGTACATGAGTGGGGAGGGAATTGATTGTTCGTAGGTGAATGATTCGTGAAACGGAGGAAACGAAGAAGAGGAAGAGTAAGGGTTTGACAATCGATTTTGCAAAATTAGGGTTTGTACTTCGCGGAAAGGGGAAAGAGAACTTAGTCGTGAGATGGACTTCACGGGCTTCTCGAATTTGAACAATGCCGGGCCGGTGAAATTTGAAGGCCAAATGACGTAGGCGAGGCCTATGACGTGGTGGAAATTTGTTCTTCTACAGGTCAATTTTTTTGGGGACGTGGACACCATATCTTCCCCTTGGCTTATATTTGCCTTTTAGTATTGTATTGATTAATAGGTGATTTTATACCCTCACATTAAATAAATTAATAGGTTGAATTTACTTTATACGGTTGGGCCCATTTTTTAAGAATGACAAAAAATATTTGTTAAATTAAGCCCATTATCAAAAACCTTGGACATGAGAAATTTATTCACCATATTAACCACATCCGTTTTGATGATTGACCAAAATTGCCGAAAAATAAGGGTGTTATCTAATTATATAAAATAGAGTTTGAATCCCTCCCAGAGAGTCCACGTATGCTTCCATGTCACTAATTCAGATGATGTGAAGCCGACACGTGGGTGCTTTAACAAAAGCGCAGCGGTTCATTAAACGTCATCATGGGCTTCGCAATTAAAAGCCAACATTTGTTTTCATATTCCCAATAATAATTAACATGACCCAATAAAACCTAATACTTCAGGCCCACGAATTATATGTTTTTGACGATCTGAGTTCCGTCCTCTTTCTCTTGGGGGAACCAAGCCATAACCTCCGACGGATCCGTTCCCCTGCAATAACTCGACGGAGTAACCCACTGTGAAAATGGGAGGCAATCAATTTGTTCTTCAATGCAGATTTTTCACCTCCTATCAAACAACTGTACTATATATGTCATTGAGTTACTGGATCGAATTCATAAATCTTAACATCGCAGTCATGCAAAAGAACAATATTTATGAATTCTTCAGAGATTTGCAGACCAGCTTGATACTTTTTTGATATTTAACACGATCAATGTACACTAGAGTGGACTTCTGCAAGAGATTGTGTGGCGTCTCAGTGATCAGAAGGTATCAATCACATCACATCACTATACTTTCTCATTTCTTTTCGAGGCTGTGTCTTTGATTAGCTCTATGTTTTTAGTATTTACAGTGGAGAAAGCATGTAGAACACACTAAGAGCTTGCTGCAACAGTATTAAGATTGGTAAAATCTTAATACACATAGAGAAAAATGATGGTGTGGTTTCTGTTCTCTGAGAATACGTTTTCTCACACATCTCAGCTCAATGATTGAATTATCTTTCCATGCAGTTGATATATGAGAAGTTACCAAAAGATATCGCAAGCCTGACATGTCTTCCTCCTTGACCTTTTTATAGCTTCAGGTTCGTAGTAACCCACACAAAAGCTATAAACAAAAGTTAACAACAATGACTAACATTGAATGTTAACATGAAATTCTGCAGTGAATGCTATATCTAATATCTTTGCTTATCAGCAAGGGAGTTCCAGAATCGCATATTATCTTTCTTAACGTCATAGCAGTAAACACCATCCAAACAAAACCTTTGTCTACTTTTCCTCACTCAAGTGATCACCAATGTTTTGTACTAACACAAGAATAAAACTGCAGGCACCTCAAGGGATTCACGGGCTCTGCAAGAAACATCCAATGGTAACGATTATGACTTCAGAAATCGATGCCTCACTCACTGAGGACTCGCGTGTGATTCCAGGTCTGGGAGAATTCGCAGACCATTACTTTGGTACAGACAACTCAAAAAAGTATCAAGAATATCCAGGAATGCCGATTACTTAGTTCCATTTTTCTGATTTAAAGACGGTTGCTTGAGAGCTCATGGCTGTGGACTTCGTTAGGTAACTAATCTATTATTTCTGAGTTTGTTTGGACTCAATGTTAACTCAGATTATAGATGAGATCAACTTCAACAACATATCACTTCAACCCCATGAAATATTTTTGTTTGAGCTGGTGAATAGAAAACACCCGACATCCCTTTGTGAAAGAGTCATAACACTCCAAAAACAGCGAAGAATGAAGGTCTCAACGGGGCTTTCACAGTTAGCCAAGACAAGGTAAGGTATTGAAAGAAATATTTAATAAACACCTAGCCGATCAGTTTCCCTAATATTCTATACGTCTTCTTCATTTATTAATGTTGCAGGATCTATTACAACATTCAAAAGAAGTGGACAAGTTGCAGGTCATGAATCATGTTCCCAATCTTTATAATTAAAGTTAAGATGATAAGGTTCCATGATAAAAAAAACGTTTGCACCACGTTTTTGGACACAGCTCATCTCGAAAAAGCTGCAAGACTAGCTAGGAAAAAATATTGAGGGACTCAAAAAAGTTCTCACCTCCTAACCTCGGTAAGTGGTCACTAACCTTATGGAATCAATTCTTCGTATCTCAGGAAAATTGCCTGTGTACACTAACACGTGGTTCCATAGTTTCTAACTGCAGGTCACTATCGCCATATCCACCTGCACACGTAGCTCCAAAGAGAAGTGGGGAATCTAGAAGTCTTCAAGATTGTAGTGTTCAAACTTCTCAGAACCAGGTAGACTATAAAACTATTAAATGCAAATAATTTTCCTGCAAATCAAGGTGCTACCTCTCAAACAATTATTACCATTTACGTCATTTAACCCAAATTTCTCTTCCACATCCTCTTATTATTCATAGCTAAAGCTAAACAAAACAGAGCTTTCAGGATTCAACTTATAAAATTTAAACGTCAGCAAAGTATGGCAAAAAGTAATATATTTTCCTCTCCAACCAGATACTCATTATAACACATGCATAAATTATACTTTTTTCCTGCATATGCACGGAGCAAATCACAGTGTATTTTTTGTGTGGCAAATAAATAATGCTATTATTTCTAACAAAGCCAAACGCACCGTCCATGAACAGCAGGTTCGCATATTCAACCTTAATACATCATCCTCTATTCAGCTAACATAAAACACTAACTAATCTCTGGCTTCCTTACCTGCAACAGGACCACTTCAACCACGTCCAAAGAACATAGGTTACACATTTACCTTATTTGTGCCTGCTCGGACCGCCGCATTTAACTAACAGCTAAACCAACTTTCTAAATGTGTATAGGAACCAGAAAAAGCAACAGCTCCAGCAATTGAGATTTGGTAACATGTCCTATATCTAATACCTTTGTGGGGACAGGTGAAGCAGTAAGGATAGTCAACTAGCATGCCAATAGGAGGTTCTACATATGTTGTAACAAGGAAGTTGAGCTCCTACCACTCCGCGAACTTCCTTCACCTTTGAAAGAGCTCCTTGACGCACCAATGTTCCGAGTTTTAATACGTGTTGCGAATGGAATGATTGCTTTTACTTCATCGGGTGCTCATGTCGATCATACTATCACTGGAAAACCTGGCCATTCATTTACCGAATACATGGTCAAAACCAACACCGTATCGGTTCACTCTTGTATGTTGACGAAGAACCACCACAGTATCTCCAGCTATATATTTTTATACTGTAAATAAAATAGAAAAAGAAGAAAGCCTTATGAAAAGGAACATCGACTATAAACTTAGACAACCAAGTTTCACATTTCCTTCGATTGATATGTCAGTTATCCCATCTTCGGTTTAATTATTTATAAATAAATATTTAAGTAAAGAGAGTTCTAAATACAAAATTGACGTAGCATAACTTAATTTTGTATGAAATGTTCAGAATTAAAAAAATTCACAGTTCTTTAAAAAATATAAAAGTTGAAAATATTTTTTTTAATATCTCAAATCTAAAGTTTAAAATACATATCTAAAAACTAAGAAATAAAAAAATGAGCCAAAACATTAAAAAAGGTTTGGAAGAGAAAAAAAAACATAAAAGACACGAGTGGATGGCTAATGTCAGCATAGTATTCAATGTATCCCATAGATTAACATAACAGTAATGATCGAGTAGTCTAAGTTTTATAGATATGAATGCGTAATGAATGGAAAGCGAAAGTTGACGTTCAATAAACAATGGTGTTGTTAAAGACATAAGTGACTAGATAGTTGCACAAAAGAGTTTAGTGTATATAAAAACCAAATGTGATTAAAATGATATATATGATAGATTGTGGATTTCACGGAAGGAACTATTCAAGTTTTCATACTTAAATACAAAATTTCCAGGATAAATAGAAAATATTTTAGAACGAAAGAGAAAAATCTAATTACAATAATGTTTTTGAAGTGATTCTAATGAAATTTGTGTTTTTTGCACTGAGCTCAAGTTAAAGAAATTAACAAAAAGAAAGATGGAAACCATAACGAATGATTAATAAACCATCAAAACAAATATTTTTATAAAGATTATATTAAAATTAAAGTTTAGAAGATATAACAGATAAAAATGAAAAATTATTGAAAATACATAATATAACTACGAAAATAAGTCAACATACAATAATTTAGTGAAATGCATATCTAATCTAAAATATATATAAACTTCCAAAATATCTAAAAATCATAACAACCAAAAAAAAGGAAATACATTTGTGATATAATTTTTCACGTATCATCAAACTCAAACCAACGGAAAAAAAATCTATTCACACAAATATTTCAAACTTTACAAATTAATATGAAATTGATGGAAAAGCACAAGCAGTGAATATACATACTCAAAACATTTTATTTTATTTTAAATAAAGTTATCTAATAAATAATAATAAAAATATCCATAGGACTATCACCAAGTATCGACACACGTTTAAAGAATCAAAATGACATCATAACATTATTTCTTGAACTTTTATATTTAAACAAATAATTACAAAGTTCTGACTAACCGCGATACACAAAAGTCTACAAAAAAACATGTGATAGTAGATGATCTCAAATAAAGTAATAAAACAAATTAAATGCATCATCTAAATAAAAATAATTATAATTTTATTCAAAGAATTACAACTATGTAATTATGTAATTTACTCATCCATACCTATTTCAGCTCTCAATATTGTTTCATAAAAATAGATAACCAATCTTTCAAAATTTAAAACAAATGTATGATTTGAACACTTAACTACGTCAAAATCCCGCGCGAAGCGCGGACTTGCCCTAGTATACCATATAGACCAAGAGTTTTCTTTGTATGTATCATAAATAATGCCGAATTTACTTCCTCTTCAGAAGCTTTCGAAGTAATCATATTATTTTATTTGTATCCGTTGTTGGCACCTCTTCCAGGAAATCCTCAAAATCCGATGGGGCTCCCGATTTAAAGAGCATCAACAATACGAAGGAATAAAGATCGTGACATACGATATCTCCTGCGAAACATATCATCGTTGTAGGTTGGAGTCTCCGAAAAATAATCATTAAATAGTCGAAAGTGTGCGCTCTCTCAATCACGGTAAATGAAAGAACGCCCCGGGACTGAACCACCGTGAGTAACCGAATTGTCTTGTTGGTTGAGAAGAAACTGAATGGCTGAATTGTTGTTTGATATAGCAAGATATATGGCTTCTTCTTCGTCGTCGATGCTATTAATGATCTCCATACTTTCATCATCATCGGAAGAGGATGACGAACCAAGAAGATTTGCTATCTTTTTAAAATTAAGATTCATTTTAAGAAAGAATATTTAGAGAAAACCGTATGAATTGTTGTGCTTACTATTATTTGTGTTGGTATTTATAGAGTTTTTGTTACATCGTTAAAGATGTTTTAAATTTATTTATTTAATTTTGGTTGATTTTGTATGACATAGAAACCATGTTTTAGTGATTAATATATTTTGACTTAATTTGCATGGCATGGAAGCCATGTTTTGTATGACATTTTTGACTGACTGACTTTGAATAAATCTTTTGACATTTGCATGTTAAAGAAACCATATTTTGAAAAACCAACAAAATTTATTCACGACTTTGTAAACTTGTGCATGGCATAGAAAAAGAAAGTTTGATCTTTGCATGACATAGAAAAAGAAAGTTTGACGTTTGCATAACATATAAATCACATTTTGAGAACTAACAAAATTTTGTCACGATTGCATGACATAGAAAAAGATATTTTGACCACAAATAAATCACATTTTGAAATCTGGCAAAATTTATTTACGATAGCATGGCTTAGAGATCTTTTTCGTTTATAAATATTGGTGTTTCTTGCACCATATATAATAGTTTAAAATATATACACTCTACTAATAAAATGTCTATTCGATCTTCTGGATATTCTCAAGAAGAAGATAAACTTTTATGTGAAGTTTATATGGATATTTCTCAAGATCCAATTAAAGGTGCATATCAGTCATCTGATGTGTTTTGGTCCCGTATGATGAAAGGTTACGAAAATGGAAGGAAGACAACTTGGTGTGAGCGTACAAAAAGATCTGTGCAATCTCGAATTCAAACTATTGAAAAAGCAACAAAAAAATTGCATGCATGCATCAGACAATGCGTAAATCGACGTCCTAGTGGTGCTTCGAATAATGATATTGTAAGTATTACTATATAATTTATAATTTCGTTAAAGATTTTTAAATTATTGATTTTTGTTCTTAATGATATGCAGTTTAATCAAGCCAAGATAATGTTAAGTGAAGATCCACAATTCAAAACGGGTTGGAAATTTGATCATGTTTGGAATATGATTAAAAATTTTGAAAAGTTTATGGATGGTGCCACCTCTCCTAATGATCATGTCATTAATTCTCTAACACAAGTATCTCAAGGTTTGTCTTAATTTTCTCCAAACTTAGACGATGACGATGAGATTATGAGTAGATCTTCCTCTCAACGTCCAAGTGGGGTGAAAAAGTCAAAAATGAAAAGAAAGCTTGATGATCAATCGTCAACTGTTATAAAAACTTTAGAAGAAGGAAATAAACAACTCATGGAACAATTAAAGAAGACAAGCGCAGAAAGGATTCACCATATGGAGACTCAAAAGCAAAATCTTGCAGTCAAAGAAGAAAACAAAATTTTGCTTTGTGATTTGAGTTCCATACAAGATCCAAATGTTCGTGCGTATATTCAAGCTCAACAAATACAAATAATATCAAAGCGAAATGCTGAATCACAAGATCAACAAGCTCTTTCTCAGACTTCTCCGTTTGGGCAATATTTCACCGACCTTAGCGGATCCGGAACAGATTTTCCAGATTATTAATTACTTATTTTATGTTATTTTTATTTTAATTATTTATGTTTTTTGTTATTTTATGCATTTATTTAAAATTATTAAATAATCTTTTGTGGAATATATTATTTTCATGCTGTTGTATCATTTTAAATATTATTTAAGTAAGAAATAAAAACATTAAAGATTCAAAGGACCTTTTTATAAATAAAAAAGGTTCTACTCCAAAATGGAGTAATGGGTAAGATTACTCCATTAGATTACTCCATAAATGGAGTAACCCTAGTCATTACTCCATTTTGGAGTTGAAAATAGAGTGGAGTTGGAGAAGATTTTACTCCATAATGATGTTTGGAGTTGAAAATGGAGTAGGGTTGGAGATGCCATTAGTTCAATTAAAAGTGATTTACTATTTGACTTGAAAGAGTAAACTAATTTTAACTAAGGAGATTTCACATTTTAATATCATAAGTCAAAACTATTTTTCGGAGAAAACCAAATCTGAAATTTTGTTTTGGGGACATATAAACATATGCAATAGTTTGAGAAACATTTAATGTTACATGATAGTTCACGTAAAAATAAAGTTTTGACCCCACAATATTCAATTTAGTTTTTGCAATTCTGCAATTTTTTGACATTAGAACATCACAAATTTCTCAATTTGGATAAAGAATTATGAATTTGTGAGCAGTGCTGTCCCAAAGATTTATGATGCTTAAAGCCTGTCAAATAATGTGGTCCTTCATAAAAATTACCAATGAAAAATGTATTTAAAACTGGTTGTGGTTTGGTTCGAACTTAGAGACCAAAAGGTCTAACATCTCTTACTTTTCCCATCTAAGCAACAAGTAATTTTTGAAAATGTGGCCTTTGTTTTGCATTTATAATATGTGGTCTGAAGCCTTATAGAAGGACGGACCTGTTTGTGAGGATAATTTTTCTTTAGTCACCAAATCGCGGCTGAAGTATGACAAATATAAGTCATCGTAGTTCCTTTACGAAACCTTTTTGTCTTAATACTTACAATGATCTATATTTTTAAATCTCTTTTAAAAACTACTGTTTTTGTTATGTTTATTGCGTTTGTTATCGATCGTTTGTTTCGTATCGTTCATTTGGTTTTCCCAGTTTGAACCTTTATACTACAGTTATGGTTTTTACGACTAGAAATCTATTAATTCTTATGTTGTTTAATTTTTTAACCGTCTAAATATCAACTTTTTAGTTTATAAAGAAAAAGATATTTTCCATAGCCTTGACTTGATGTCGACCAAATCTATTAATTCCTTTAAACTGACTGAAACGGGTACTATAAATATCTTCCATAGCCTTGACTTGATGTCGACCAAAGTTATTACAACATGTCACATTAGTAATGCGTAACTTAAATGAACACAAGAGATAGTGACTGATTGATGGAGTCCACAAAGTACCAAAATGTCCTTAACAATCTGATGTGATCATGATTCACTTGAATTGTTTAAGTAAAGAATAGGCTGAAAAAAGTATCTGCCGACTTGTGAAAACATATGTTCTCTTGGATACTAAGGAAGCTTTTTTCCTTTTGGCAAAATCGAAACAAATCTTACACTTTATTTGGTTTATTAGTGGTGATGGAGGACGGGTTTGTAGGGTTGAGGCACATGTTGACGATTGTGTTCCTCTCTGGCTTCGCAGGATTCATGGAAGCACCTGTGATTACTGACGTCACCGTCGCCGCCGTTTGCTCCAGACCAGACGACTCATGTTCTCTCGCTGTCTACCTCACCGGTTTCCAGCAAGTGGTACACACCTTTGCTTATATATATTAGTTTCTACCTTTACTTTCTCTTAACCTGATTTTCTTTTGGTCAATTAATCTTATCAGAATTTCTTGATTATTAAAGTTTTGTTTTTTGTTGTTAAAATCTTTGCGTGAACTCAATATGTCAGATGCTTCCATATCTATTTCTGTCTCTTTTGTTGTTAGAACCTATCACTCAGATAATTGAATTTTTCTTAAGCAAATGATGTTTAAAAAATATTTATGATTTCTTTGACTTGGTTTATATAATTTATAATTTATATTTTCTGTTGCAACCATATAATTCGAATGGTTTAACCGATTTAAGCAACAGTTAAGTAATAGTATTTGTGCGATAATGTGTGCTATTGATGAAGGCAATAGGGTTGGGGACTATGGTAATGATGCCAGTAATTGGGAATCTATCAGACAGATATGGGATTAAAGCAATTCTCACTCTTCCCATGTGTCTCTCCATTCTTCCTCCTGGTCAGTTTTCACACATTTTCTTACGTTTCTTTCGTTAGACATTGAGGGGATAATATTGACCACTTTCCCAAATTAAAATAATGAAAATAAATAGAAAGAGAAAAAAAGAAAGAGTAGCGTTTCTCAGAGAAACTTTTCAACTTAAAAAAAAAATTATCTAATATGTGTCAATTGCTAATTGATTCAACATTTTGTATTTTAATTTGAACAATTGCTACATAAACTTATTGATAATGATGCTTTAGACGCATTAACAAACTGACACAGAAATAAAACTCGCTGTCTATATTGTTCACTATAAAAGTATAAAGTATAAAAACACAAGATTCGACGAATATGATATGTGTAATTTATTAGGAAACTAACGCGTGGAAGAAACCAAACTATGGTCCACTAAAACTATTGGCACGCCGATTCATCATCATTGTTCCTTCGATTAGTAAATACTAAATGAAAGGTGCACACTTTATGACAGACAAACACAACAGAAATTTTAAAAGAAACAAAAAATCAATCTATTACAGTTTCATATGAAATGACTAAATGAAAGGTGCACACTAATATCTATCATATCTAAATACGCAAGTAAATTAAACAGTACATATAAACAGAAGAGAAACATGATTTCTATTGGGTTGAAATGACGTAAGATAGTATTTGCTAGGGCTGGGAACTAATGGAACTGAAAACCCAAATTGAAACCAACTCAATATAATTGTAGGTTCAGTTTAGTTCTGATGGTTCATGTACGCCCAGGGCCGGCTTACACATCCAGTAGGCCCTGGGGCGAAACTAAAAAAAAAATCCTTAACACTTAAGTTTGTTACAAATTTACTCGAAGCGCATTTTTGTGCGACTGAAAAAATAATGCAAGTAAAAGGAAGAATAAGATATGGTTCGGGAACATGAACATCCAAATAGGCCTCGGAATTTAAATCAAAGCCTGCGGGCCCGCCCCATTTGACCCGCCGCAGGGCGGGTGCGGGTCGAGCGTTTTGAAAAAATCAAGTCGCGGGTGCGGGTGCGAGTTAAGACTATTTTTTGCCGGGCGGGTGCGGGTTGGTGGATTTTGATTTGCGGATACCCGCCAACCTGCAAAATAAAATAAAAAATAAAAAAAATCATTTTTTTTTGAAAAATTCGATTTTGTTTTTGAAAAATTCGATTCTTTTAGAAAAATAATTAATTTTTTTTAAATAATTAATTTTTTAAAAAAAATAATATGAAAAATTACTTATAAATATATTATTTTATAGAAAAACTAATTAAATAATTATTTTTTAATTAAAAATATAACCCGCGGGTCCCGCAGGTTACCCGCAAAATAAAGCGGGGCGGGTGCGGATATTAGTTTATTTCTTTGCGGGTTGAGCGGGTCGAAATTTTAACTAAAAAAATGAAACGATCCGCGGGTTGGCGGGTCGTGCGGGGCGGGTTGACCCGCGAACCCAGGCCTACATCCAAAAGATAAATGCAAACCTGAAAAAAATTAGTACATAAAAATTGATCTGTAATACTAAATAAATATCTTAAAATAACAGGACCCGTTAATAAATACATTCACAAAAACTTGTGATTTTATAAAGTCTATTCTAATGGGTTTCCTCTTGATCAAATAACAATAACTAGATGATAATCCGCGCGGGATTTTTATAATAATGTTTGTTTATTAAATGATTTTAACATTTTGTAACACTACAATTTTTATCGATTATAAAATGACCAACACAAATGTTGGTATCTTAAATATATCATCGTTGTTGAAAAGTGAACGTATTACATCTCATTTTAATTTTTTATAAGACTTCATACGCACAAAAAGAAATTAAATTTTGCGGCCGACACAAATCACCGAAACCAAATAGGCAACATCGATTGTATAATGACGAAAGAGGAATATGTTTTCTTCTCCCAATTTGTTTATTATTGACTCTCCATAAGTGATTTCATTTTCTACCTCTATAAAATTTTGCTTTCGTTATGGTCTTTGTTTCATTAATATGAGTTAAGTTTCTTTTTCTTTTAACTTATTCTATGAATACGGTGAATTACATAAGTGTCAATTTAAAAAATGGACATATGTAAAAATTAGTTTCATTCCAGATACATATATAAGAATCAAAATTTTGAAAAAAAAATCACCGGCAAACTGTGTTAAAATCTAATATATCAAATGTTATAGAATATACGTGCAGACTCGAAATATAAACGTCTGTTTAGTATATATTCACCGGTTCGGTCTAAAAATCATCTAATTCTATAACAACAAAACAAATGATTTATTTCAACAGTAAGGGTAATATCTGAATCCGAACGGGTAATATCCGAACCCAAATGGATATCCGAAGATAACCAAACATAAGTAACTAAACCCTTTATTTCTAGTTTACTTCTCTCATTTTACTCAAAATATTTACTCATTAGATAATATACATATACTTATGGACAAAATCATTTGTTACTCACTTAAAATACATATCAAGCTCTTGTTTCTTGCATAAACAAAAGTTGCATCAAAAATTTCAAAACAACAACTAAATTAGTGTCTTTCTGTTTTTAAAGTTTTATCTCCAAACCTTTTAATAGTTTAATCTTTTAAAAATTAGAAAAACGGTTAAGTTAAATATATTTTAAATACAAAAACTTAAACAATGAATAATTTATTTATTTTTTCTTCAAAATTTAAATATCCAAACCCGACCCAAAATATCCGAACCCGAACATAAAATACCCAAATCCGACTCGAAGTGTAGAAATACCCGAACGTGTTCTATACTTTTATACTGAAATATCTGATATGAACCCGAACGTGTATCCGAACGCCCACCCCTACGATATATGATCATTTGTATCTTGCTTGAACAAAAAAAAAAAAGTTAAACCATTGATCACAAAATTTTCAATGTGAGACTTTTTACCTTTTTTAGTAATTTATAGTCGTTTTTAAAAATTCAAAATATAACATATAAGAAAAAATCTATTTTTTTTTATTATATGCTCAATGTGATTTTAAATTTCTTTAAATAGTATAAAATTAAATAAAAAAGAGAGAAGTTAGAAAAATTGTTATCAAATATGTATTATTCATAATCATTAATTATCATATATATGTTAACCTTATTAGGTAATTCTGTAACTTTTATTTAAGAAAAGAAAAATATTCATTTGTACACTACTAATTAATTTGATAGTTAGCTTAATAAAAAACATAGTATATGTTTATATGGACCAACTTATTTTTTTAACAATTCTAAGAATCATTCTCGTAATGACACGTGGCTACGAAAATATGTTGTAATGCTCTAGGATTAATATATAGGGGATGATATCATAATATGGTTCTGGTTTGTTTTTTTGTCAACAACAATGAATATAACTTAAAATGTTAAGAAATTGCAAAACTGAAATTGTGTTCAAACCGGTTTCTAGTTTTCAGTCACCACACAGAGATACAAGATGCAGGGAGGGGTTTAAACTGAATTGATTATCTTATCGAAAGTAAAATCGTCCATAATCATAGTTGAAGGGGAAAAAAGTTACGGGGATAAGAAAAGTTCCAAATAGCAAGACGAGAATAAACCTATAAAACTATTTTCTTTAGATCATCACAAAACTAAAAAAATTGTGGGCCCCCTATTATGGGCCCTGGGTGATCGCCGTGCCCACCCCTGCAACTAAGCCGGCTCTGTGTACGCAGATAGAGTAGTACATATATCTTATTAAATATGCTTTAGAAAAAAAAGATTACCAAAAAATTATATGCTAAAAATATTAAATATTAGTCAATTTAAGGTATTTTAATATTTTAAGTATTTTTTTGTTTGCTATGAATTTTCAAATATATAGTTATTTTAGAGATATTTTTAGATTTTTAGATATTTTATGTATTTTAGATATTGTAAATATCTGAATACTAGGTATTTTGCCCGGATATGCTGGTTTACTCTTCTTATAAAATATTTATTATTTTATTTTTGTTAATTCAAGAAACATCTCGATAATTTATTATTTATGTTTTCCAAAATTTTAAATCAAATATAAAACTATTTATATATGACAGTGGTTTTACTTAAAATATATATGTTTATTATTGTGTTGAAATTTCAAAAACACTCATATATTAGAAATTTTTTAGAAAATATATTTATACAAATGTTCTTGCCTGATTAATATTTTTATATCTTACTTGTTTTAACTTTTATAACAAAAAAATATTATTTCAAGATAACAATACAATATATAAGAATTATCTTCTTTATAAAAAATATTAAATTACTAATATAAAAATTCTTTTTTATTTATACAGTAAATTATATATAAAAATCATTAAGGGTATCTAATAAAATTTTAATTATTTATTATTCATTAAAGGTATAAATGATATTAACTACTGTAACTTTTAACGTAAAAGCTCGAATGCAAAAAATATTTTTCAAATAAAAAATACATATACTTATATTATTGTAAACAGAATATGAGCAATGAATTTTTTGCATGTTTATTCCATAAATAATGAACTATATTTATATGGATACAATCGAAAGATTTAAAATTATCTAAACGATATGATATTCTAGAAGATAAACATTATAATGATTATCCACATATGTGATTATCTATAGAGCTCCTCTTTAAAAACGGTGCATATGAACTAATTTCTTGAATGTAACAGTTGGAAGTGCTTTTATGAACGTTTCAACTAAATTTTCATTTTAATAAACTTGTAAAACATGAGCATTTTTATTCTTCTACAGATCTCGGATAGAAAAAAGCTTCGAAAGAATATAATTTGTTTTATCTCCTTTTATATATTTATCTTTGAGTTATGCAATGCATGTAACATTTTCTTTGTATATCACTGTTGGACTTCTCTCACTACAGATATATCACAATTTTCTCGTATATGTTGAAAAAATATCATAAGTCACTACTGCGTTCATGGATAACCAAAATCTTTGCACTATAAGATGAAGTGTATTTGGTTTGCTTCATATAATGCCAAAAATAGCGGTACCACCATATGTGAAAACATATCATGTTTGTGATCTAACATTGTAGAGATCATATAGGTATCATGCATCTACAAAGCCAGTCAAATCTTTCTCGGATGGGTTAGGAAAGAATAGACCCATATCTTTTGTACAGCAACAAAGTATATATTTAATCTATTTTAGTGCCCACGAGTTGAACATGAGCTAAATTTTGTCTACGAATTTACTGCAAATTAATATGTCAGGCATTGTATGGCTAGCAAGATACATTAATGCTCTTATTGCACTTAAGTAAAGTACATAATGACCAAGAACTTGTTTTCTAGAAGACATAAGTGATCTTTATTCACTTTAAATGATTTTACAACCATTGGACTACAGAATCTTATAAGCACATTATGTGTATGTCGTTTAATGCACTAGGATTCTATTCTTCAAGTGCTCAGTTTGTAATCCCGGACAAAATTATGTTTTTTCGTGATCTTTCATCTCAAATTTTTTCTTTGAATATTTCATTGCCTAGATAAATCTCTTTAGGAATTCTAATAATGTTTAAATCATCAACATACACTGCAATTATAACATATCCTTGGCTAAATCTATTTATAAAAATGCATAGACTGTTTGGATCATTTTTAGTCTTTCTTTAACAAGTATTCATTAAGGTGATTAGACCACATACACCCTGATTGTTTCAGTCCACAAAATGATCGATTTAACTTTATGCAGTATTGTTCTCGAGAAATAGATTTTGCTGCTTCTAGCAAGTTAAACCATTCTACGACTTTAATATAAAAAATCAATATCTAGTAGACCATATAATTATATTTTGACATCCATTAATCATAAATAGTATTTCTTCAATTTCCGAAATATAAAGAACCTGAAAGTAGTGAGAGAATATGTTTATTCATAATCGATCTAATATATTTGTGAAAATATTTGAGCAACTAAGTGTGCTTTGGTAAAATTGTGATATTTTACCATTTTGATCTTCTTTCACATAAAGACTCATTTATGTCCTACTGGCATTATACCTTGAGGTAATACGAACTACTGGTCCAAATACTTTTCGTAAGAGATTTCAAGTTTGCGCATATTGCTTCATTCCCTTTTGGCCAATCATTTCTCTGTTTACACTATGCAATAGATTTGGTTCATGATCCTCGTCCATAATATCTAGTGCTATCTTGCGTGAAAAATTCCATTGATGTCGATTTGCTTTTGATTCCACTTTATTCTAGACATGATATAATTAGTTTAGATCTGATATTTTCAGGTACCTGAATCTCTTTATTTTTCATGTTGAAGACTCGAAAATATTCAGTTTGACCATTTCCCATTTTTGCTCCTTTTATTTTCCGATAGTTTTTATCGTTCCAACCAATAGCTCTACCACACTTCAGTCGTGCATTCGAATTATTAGCAGTTTGATTTTGTCATTCTTGGATATTTATTATAATTGGAGTATTTACGGCTGGTATATGTGACTTTTTGAGTCAGTAAATGCGTCTCGCAACTAAATTGCTAAGTTATGCAAATGAATTATCTTTTGAACTTCTATCTCACATTCTTTAGTCCGAGAATCAAGATAATGATAATTCATTCTATTTAAATTCTTTTTCCAATTTTTTAATTTTCCATAATGTTGGAAAGACAAACTTATTAAAATGTCAATCTAATCAAGCTTTAATTAAATCCCACGTGGATGGTTCAAAAATACTTAATTATCAATGGAGAATAATATCCAACATATAAATTCATAACCTACTTTGAGGTTCCATCTTAGATTGTTGTGGTAGAGAAATTTGGACGTATGCAGCACACACAAACAAATATTTTAAGATGAAAAATATTTGATTCCTGACCCACAATTTTGATGGGAGAACTGATGATTACTCGTTGGTCTAAAATGTATCGATGTTGATCCATGTAATATGGCATGCCCCCAAGCAGAGATTAGATGTTTTGGTATCATAAGTAATGGTCTAGCAATTAACTGGTGATGTTTGATTAATGATTCAGCTAAACTATTTTGTATGTGAATATGTGCTACAAGATGTTCAACACCTACCCTGGGATGTAAGTTCACGAGCATTATCGAGACGAATTGCTTTAAAAAGAAAAAAAACTGAAAAATATGCTTGTAACTTAATTAATTGAGCAAGCATACGCTAAGTTTTGCATGGGCCGACAACAAATATACATAGGACTATCTAGTATATGCATCAATTAAAACCATGTAATGTAGAAATGTTTCACAAAGTGGATGAATCCGTCCACAAATATCTCCTTGTATCCATTTCAGGATGTTTATCTTTGCCGGTGAAGACCGTATGATTAATTTTTCTTGTGACAAAGCATCACATTTTAAGTAAAACTTTCTTGTTCTCAATGAAAGTCCACAAAAAACTGTGATCATCTTTTGCATCATTTCTGAACCGGCATGGCCGAACCGGTTATGCCAAACAATTTCAGTAAACTTTTGGTTTATTAAAGCATTTGACTCAATTAGTATAATACGATTCCATTGAGATTTCATGTAATTTTTCCACAGTATTTTAGAGCTATGAGTAATAATTTGAAGGTATTCATTATTTCCTTCACTCCTAGTCTTAATATGATATTCATTTCATCAAATATTCTCAAAGCTCAATAAAATTCTTTGAGACTCAAGAGAATACAATGCATAAACAATTTTAATTTGCATTGGCATTATCATATTTACTCTTCAAAAACCTTCAATTATCTTTATGCTAACTGCTACAGTACTTACATTAGCCTCTTGCTTTGTCAAATGAGAAAAATATTTTTTATTTTTTTAAGAATATTGTGACTAATTTCACTATATGCCAAATAGAAATCTCCATCATCCATTATTTTCAAATAGATAAAATAAATCGAAAAAATTAGTTACCGCAAAATATAAATTTTAACCATGTCTAAACAAAACAAAAACAGTTTCATAAATGAAAACAAATCCATAAATCAAAAAATAAATTTCTTCTAATACAAATCATTTTTCGCTTCGTCAGGGGAAACATGTGGTGATGATATGGTCAAATCTATGAATGAATATAAATACGTATGTATGAAATAGGGTTCACGTAATAGAGTATGAAAACAATGTAAAATAGCCTCTTCATTTGGAAATAGAGGTTTTGATATGGGCAATGGAAAGTATGAGGAACTTAAGACAGTTTCATGTGACATTTGCAAACAAAACGATTATTCACAATTGGTGAAGATAGTTTCGAAACCCGAAGAACGGCTGGTGTTTGCAACTTATCTACAATACATAGGGAAACTAAAGGAGAGTTTCACCCACTCAATGTTGATAAATATTCCTAGAACGAAGAACAAAAAGGCGGATATGCTTGTCCGCAGTACTCGTAATCAACCATCGTTTGTCTAATAAATGTAAAGAATGAACTCTATAGGTACATATACATATGTCCAAAAAAATCTGAACATGATCAATTCCTATCTCCCAATTCCTATCTCCCAACGAATATCTAAATACCCATGTTAATACCTATAATTTACAACAACAAAAACCACATGTTGGTAAAATAGTAGATTGCAGCATCAGTGGGTTTCATTGAGCAACGTCAGCGTCAACTAAGAGGAGGTGATTGGTGAAGGCTAACGGGCCGGTGTCATTGGACCACCTTCTTTTTCTTAATAAAATCAAAACCAATTGGACCTTTTTTTAGAAACTTTAAAATAATCCAATGATGGTATTCCACTGTATATTACATACTATCTTATTATAAAGTTGCTTACGACACATATTAATATATTTTTAAAGTTATGACATGTGTTAAAATAAGTTTCCTTAAAATTATTTTCTCAAAATTTAAAATAACATAATTGTAACATGTGTTAAAAACAATTTCCTTATAATAATTTTCTTAAAATTAGTTTTCCGACGTTTCAAATTAAGATGATCACAACGCATAACAATAACAAGATTCAAGATTATGACATGTAACAAAAACAGTTCCCCTATAAATATTATAATTATTTAATAATAATTAAGAATGTTGTTGTGTTTAGTTTTTTTAATGTGCTTGGTCACATAATAAAATCAAACACATGTTTGTATATGATGTTGTGTTTATACAACACTTATTATTATTACTGTAATTTACGTTTGTACGTGTTTGATAAAAAAAAAAAGACAAGTATCATATATCACTTTATTAGGCTTTTTTATTTAGTATTTTTCTTTTAATTCAAATTTTAATAAATTTATTATCTGGAAATATGTCATCAAATAAACAACGAAAAATTATTTAAAACTATAATAACTTAATAAAAACATCATTATTGGAAAAGTAAAAAGAAATTTTTTTTGTAAAAAATAAAATCATAGGAATAAAATTTATCTTACTTGATGAGAAGGTAAAATAGTTTAATTTTAAAAATCTGATATATTTGAAATTAAAATGATTTATTTTTATATATGAAAATACAATTTAGGGCATTCATGAGATGCTGAGTATGTATGTGTAGGTCATATTATATGTATGTATACTTTGTTTACTAGTTCGATTCACATGTATTTTCTGAACCAAACGGATATCTAAAATACCCCATAATAGAGATTATTTTGGTATTTAACAAACTTGAACTGGCTTTTCGATCCGTTATGGAGTGATTAGTTGGAATGTAAATGCATGCTTTAACTTTTATCTACAGTTTTTAAATTACCAATCATGCTTTAAGTCAATTTTTAAAACTACAAAAAAAATAAAAAAATGGGTGTAAACCCTTTATTTAATACATCAATATTTTTTGTACTGTAGGAAAAATATGTGGCTGTAGAAATATATTTCTAGTGTCTTTATTTTTTCTATTTAATTTTTAGAGTATACATCTACAGCAAAAAAAACTTTAAAGTCTAAATTTTATAGCAGCACATATTTTAAGGTTACAATCCAACCAATCACACCCCTCTCTCCTCGTATTAGTATTACACATCAATTTTCGTATTTATCATTTCTTAAAATATTTTCTGATATGAAAAATAAAATCAAGATTATGCGGCTGAAAATATTTCTTTCTCAGTAATATTAGGCTACAGAAGGGATACACATTTTTTCTACCTGTTTTACATAATCAAGATTCTGACCGCTTTGGTATGCGAAGGTGCCGTTGACTGCCTCGCCTTTGCTTATGTGGTAATTTTTCTCTGTTTTCCCAGTTGATATTATTGTTAGTATAATAAAATATCTCTATTATTTGTGTCATTTTACTTCATTTCATTTTTAACTTTCAGGGAGAAAATATTCACGACAGAACAAGAATATCAGCGTTTAGCATTTTAGCTGGTATCAAAATGATCTCTGCACTTTGCGGAACATTAGTTGCTCGATTTCTACCCGTAGCATTGATTTTTAAGGTAAGTTATCCTCTTTAACGTCAAATCTTCATGTGTGATTCAAAATCTTATCAATCGAACTTTATCTCGAAAAATAAGAGCCATGCTTTTTGTGTGTATAAATTAGGTTTCAGCTATATCTTTTCTTGTTGGTCTGTTGTACATGAGAATTTTCCTAAAGAAAAGGCTAAACAATGATGAAGTTCGTCATCATCATCAAGATGAGCACGCTAGCAGTGATGTTACGATGTTAGCAGAGCCGATTCTAAATGACGCAGCCATTAAAACAAGGGTATTTAACAAGAAGCAATCTTCTTTGAAAGATATGATATTCTTGATGAAAACTAGGTATATTTAAATGCATGTATTTATATATCAATCTAGATATAATGATGGATATGGCTCCTTTTTTGGTAATCAATACGGATTTTTATTGCAGTACCATATTCGTGCAAGCATTGGTTGTTACGTTCTTCAGCAGTTTCTCAGATAGTGGAATGCAGTCTGCTTTCTTGGTTTAGCTCATATATATCATTTTATATTTGAGTGTTTTTATTATTATCAATTAATGAATAAAAACATATGAAGTTTTTTGTAACTATGTAGTATTTTCTGAAAGCGCGTTTTGGATTTGACAAGAACCAGTTTGCTGATCTCCTGCTGTTGATTACCATCGTTGGGTCTATCTCTCAAGTAATTAATTACGAGTTATGTGTAAATAACACTTCAATATTTTTTGTACATCATGCCTTAAATAAATTTACTATCATCAGCTGTTTGTACTGCCAAGATTTGCCTCTAGCATTGGAGAACGCAAACTTTTATCAACAGGTCTTTTTATGGAATTTATGAACGTAAGCAGCATTTTTTTGTCTTGAAATCCTAAATAATTGATCTCGGCATGTATTTAGAATGGTGCATGTGTTTCTGATGCAGATGGCCATTGTCAGCATTTCTTGGGCACCATGGGTGAGTCGGTTGAAAGTAAGGACTTGAGTCAATGTTCAAATCTCAATATTATTTTATGTTTTCTTCTTGTTTCTAATTTCTCAGGTTCCTTATCTCACCACTGTGTTTGTACCTGGAGCCATAATTGTGATGCCATCAGTAAGAATGTTGACATTATCATTAGTTCTTAACAATGGTGTTTTTTCTACTTAACCGACTCTAAACAATTTGGTTATAGGTTTGTGGTATTGCTTCAAGACAAGTCGGACCCGGTGAACAGGTAGGAATTAGTATATATCTTGTTGTAGGATTGAGTGTTGGTTCTGTGAATTATGTTTGAGTTGATGAAGGGGAAAGTGCAAGGATGCATATCTGGAGTGAAGTCCTTTGGGAAAGTTGTGGCACCATTTGTTTTCAGTCCACTGACAGGTTTGTGAAGCCGTAAGTACACAACTTACTGCTAAGTTTCATTTAGGCTATTGATATATATTGGTTTAATCTGTACAGCGTTGTTCCTCTCCAACAATGCACCATTTTATTTCCCTGGATTTAGCCTTCTGTGCATCGCCTTATCTTCGGTATGGACATTTCATCCTTCATGAGTACTTTGATTCGATTGTCCAGGAATAATGATGAACCAAACTTTTCATCCATGCGCAGATGATTGGTTTCTTGCAGAGCCTACTGATGAAAGATGTACCTCCTCAATCATTGAACAAAGAAATCAACAATAGCTCGAGGGAGGAAGTGTGATTACAGGAACTCACTATTTAAGTATATAAATAGTGTCAATATAGCATGTAACAACTCATCAAGTATATAAAGAGAGTGCTCTTGATTGTGTGGCAAACAAGTAAACGATTTCAGGAAACAAGAGAACATGATGATTTGGCCTTTCTTTGGGGTTTTCATGTAAGAATATTTTATATTCTTATATGACATATGTGTCTATTGGTTCAGTATAAAGATCAAGTTCATATTAATGTTATGGATTATAATATAAAAAACGATACCGTGATGGATTGGTTTCGATTAAAGTATTAGTATCGGGTGTATTGATAACCCTCTATCCTTACCGTATTAGTGTATTTCTCTATTGATTATTTATATGTATATATAGTATTTGTAGTTAGCTTATAATAACTACATAAAGATGATACTATATACATGTATATGGGGGTTACATAAAAGGTGGCTACATAAAAAAAAAAATGGTTACATGGTAATTGTCGTGAACCATCACAACCATTAACATAAATATATAAACCCCATGTTCCCTCCTTTGTAATGTATTTTTTTTTAACGTAACAAAAGACAATAATGTCAAAGAGAGAAAGACACGGTTGATTCCTCTCCATCCAAGGAATATTGAAAGTCAAAGGTTAAGGATAGAGAAGATCAATTGGTGGAATTGTATCCAAGCATGGATCAAGGTCAGTGTTTCTCTCTTCTTCTTTTAGAAAACTACTAGGGTTGAATTAAGATAAATCTAGTTTGGTCTTGGGTAGATTTCATAATTGAAATCATAAAAGTTAATCTTACATTTGGTATCAGAGCCATTCTAGATTTATTTAATTCACTGTAATTAGTTCTTATGTGTTCATGAACATATATGGTTAATTCCATTTTAAAGAGTGTTCA
This sequence comes from Brassica oleracea var. oleracea, assembly GCF_000695525.1. NCBI lineage: Eukaryota > Viridiplantae > Streptophyta > Magnoliopsida > Brassicales > Brassicaceae > Brassica > Brassica oleracea. The sequence goes on from NC_027750.1 coordinate 33,633,626, forward strand.
TGATCCATGTTATAGTAAACGTATGTTGCTATCAAGTGTGTGTTCATATCATGTATATGCGCACGGTGTGTTCATATCATGTATATGTGCACGGTGTGTTGCGAACACGGTAACCGTAGTTGCGTAAAGGTTCCAGAAACTAATAATGTTTCTTTGAAGTATACAATAAGAGCACACGCTTGAATGTTATAAATGGATTCATGCGTGAGACAGAATGGTATAGATTCTAGGTTTAAGTGTACGGTTAACCGGTTGCATGCATGCGGTTTGATTTCCTGTTAAGGTTACGTAATATAATTGCATGAAATGGTCAAACAAGTCTGGATTATGTTTGTCCTGTTGTTGTCATTTCTTTTCGCAAGGAAGGATGAGAAATAACTGTTCGCGTGATGAAAAGTCACACTGCATGCATGTGTAACGTTAATTTGTGAAAGATTTTCACGGAAAGAATAATCATATCTTAAAATAGAATTGGTTGTACACTAGATTCTGGATATACGTAACCGTTATTATAGTGTGAAGAGTCACTAGTTTAGCATATTTTCTGGAATTATATTTATATACATGCATGAAACGTTGCATGCTAAATTCTGGAATTTGATTGACGGTTACTAAATTGTTATTGTGAAAAGTCACCACTAAAAGTGTGACTGAAGGATGTTTCACAACTCTGTAGAATCTGTTTGTCGCTGTATTAGTGAACGTGTGCATGGCATGCTTAATGAATGCATTAAACCTTTTTGTATTTGTAGTTCAATAATATCATAAAAGTTTAGGCGGTGATATATAGAGCCGTCGGTATATTTTAGTTAAATGTCTTGTATGGTTTGAGACATCAATATAATTCATTTAGTTTAAAATGCTTCCGCTGCATTTTAATAATAGGTAATTTGTGTTATGAAATATTGACACAATATAGAAATGATTATGTTATGAAATAATAACGTAATATTAAGATAAATTTACCTATTAATATTTTAATATTTATATAGTTTATAACATGTTAGTCACCAAAGTGACCTTGTTATTTTCTTATAATTATTAAAATTAATATAGTATGATTGATCATGATTAAGAAGATGTTAAATGACATGAAAGTTGTAGTGATCAATTATTTTATTTTCTATATTCTAGGAGATCACCCAAAAGTGGATCATTGAATATAGTTAATAATATAAAAAGGATTACTCATTTCTTTTACTATAGTTGATCGTATTTATACCCAAAGGTAGGATACTATTGACTTGAGTTTGAAATGATTAATCATTAAAGTCTATTTTAACATCACTGAAAGTGTTTGTGTTTAAGTATTGCCCAAAGGTTGCTTAAATACAAACTTGAAAGTTTATATTAATTTCAGAATCTGAAGTAAAGTTTCAAAGTAGTAAAGGGTAAGCATGTATTAAAGCTTGCAGCTTCAGCAAATGTATTTGCATTTGCTAACTCTGTCGTAAAGTTCAATGGTCTCATGGTCTGAAAAGATCCGGTTCACACTGGGTATGATGACATTAGACTTCACCATAGTAATTGATGTGGGGCTCTCAGCCATTATGGAAGATAGCTCATAATATGAAAAATTTATGTGTAAGATATGAGAGCAATCTAATAGGCTGAGTTTGAACGTAATGAGGTTGATGACGGTAGAAAGGGTTAAGTCGTCGATGTCTAAGACATAGTATAAGAAGGAATTTATAGTCGGATTCGGTTGTAAGTCGAATGTACGAAGTCTCATAAATGAGCTAACTATGAAAATGGTTGACTGGTCCCAGCTAATCCGTGATCATGTGACCCACATGTCTAATTTGGCTGTAAAGTTAAAGACCTTGGAAATGGAGGTGCACGAGAAGTTTCTGGTCCAATTCATCATGAACTCTATACCTCTTGAGATTAGCCAGTTTCAGGTGAATAACAACATCAGTAAAGATAATGAAACATTAGAGAATTAAAGGCTATGTTTATTCAAGAGGAGAGGAGATCAAGGAAGATGAAAGATCAAGTTGCTAACCTCGTAGTTTTTGGAAGTGTCAGTAGTAGCAAAAGAATCCCAAGTAGAAAGAACAAAAGGAATAACAAGTTTTTCCTGAAAGGACTTGAAAGTCAAATCCGAAAGGAAATGAAGTGTTTCTTTTGCAATAAAATGAGACTCTTCAAGTAGGATTGTCCTAAAAGGAAGGGTTGTTTTCATAAGAAGGTAAACATTAAAGTTTTTGTTTGCTATGAAAGAACATCTTGTTGAAATGTCGAGTATTACTTGGCGGTTGAAAGTAGAAGCATTAAGCACAGCACATCTAATGAAAGTTTTCTCGTGGCATTAAAGACTAGGTCACATTTCCAAAGAAAGAATGAGGTTGGTGAAGAGTGAAATTCCTCCTCAATTGGATTTTAGTGACCTACATGTATGTATAGACTGCATTAAAGGAAAGCAGACTAAACATACTGTAAAGAAACCAGCCACAAGTAGCACTCAGTTTCTTAGGTTAATACACACCGATATATGTGGCCCTTTCGATGCTCCTTCATGAAGCGGTGAAAAGGACCTCATCACTTTTATTGATGATTACTCACAGTATGTATATACTTATCTACTGCATGAAAGGTCTAAGTTTGTGGATGTCCTAAAGGTGTTCACTAATAAGATGGCAAGGCGGCTAGATAGAAAAGTAAAAGTAGTGAGATCTGATAGAAGTGAGCTGAGCTCTATGGAAAGTTACTTCAAAGTAGAGGCATTTGTGCACAATACAGTATATCCAATACTCTTTAGCATAATGGTGTAGTAGAGAGGCAGAATCATACTATAATAGAGATGGTTAGAAGCATGTTAAGTAATTGCTCTTTACTTCTTTAGTTGTGGGTATATATATGCATTAAGAACTGCAACGTATGTGTTGAACCAGGTTCCTAGTTAAGAAGTTCCTAAGATCCCTTACGAACTATGAATGGAAAGAAACCTGAAACATCTACATGTATGGGGTTGCTCATCAGAAATAAGGAAAAAAAAAAAAAAAAAAATCAAAAGGGTATAAATTTTAATTGTTTTAACCATAGTACGAGAATAGTTGAATCGGGTAATCTTAGGTTCATTGAGAATGGTAAAACTAGTGGGAGTTGTGAACTGCGAAAGGGTGGACATTAGTGAAATTCGGGTTGAAAGTTCCTTCACCTGAGGTAGTTGTTTATACACAATCGAACAACATGTGGTTGTACTGATCTCACTAGCTAAATATATAGTCAGTGAACTTGTCACAATTCAATTAGAAGATAGTGAACCACAAGTAACTTTAAAGCGATCTGAAAGGGAAGAAAATCTGCCATATCAAATGATTATGTGGTTGCTATAGAAAGTGAATGTGGCTTAAACATTAATGAAGACCCGATCTCATTCAAAAAGCCATGGAAAGTGACAATTCTGGAAAAGGTTAATGCCACAAAGACGTAAAAAATCTATGGGTGATTACAAAGTTTGGTACTTAGTAGAGTTGCCTGATGGTTTCAATACCGTTGGTTGTAAATGGTCTTTAAGACTAAACATGACTCGAAAGGTAACATTGGAAGTTACAAGGCTCGCCCTGTTGTTAAAGGTCTCACCCAGAAAAGAAGGCATTAATTATGAAAAGACTTTCTTTCCGTTTTTAAAGAATGATTCTCTTATAGTTGTTTTGGCTTTGGTTGCTCATTATGATCTTGAGTTTCACCAGATGGATGTTAACCTGTTTTTTCTGAATGGAAAGCTTAAGGAGGAAGTATATATGGACCAACATGAAAGTTTCATTGGCAAAGAACAGGCTCTCAAACATTGGTATTTAAAGTTTAATGATACCATCACGTCGAATATTTTTAGAGAGATTATCTTTGATCGATCTATCTATATTAAGGTCTGTGGGAGCAAATTTTTTGGTGTTGGTCTTATATGGTAATGTAATTTTGCTTGCTGAAAATAACATAGACATGTTACATGATGTAAAGTAGTATCTCTAAGAACTTTGAAGTGAAAGATATGGGTGAGACATCTTATGTGATCATGATAAAAATCTGCCAAGATAGATCACAAGGACTGTTGAGTTTCTCCCACATAAGATATATTAGTAAGATCTTAGAGATATATGGAATCGTAAAATGCTCCATAGGAATAGCTCCAATTCAGAAGGGGGATAAGTTTAATAAAATGTAAAGTCTTCAGAATGAATTGGGGCGTAAAGAAATAAAAATATTTCCTTAGACATTAGTGGTTGGGAGTTTGAATGTATTCAGCTTGATATCAGTTTTGATATTGGAAAGTTGGGCCGATATGAAAGTAATCCTAGAGTAAACCACTGGAACGCTGCAAAGAAAGGTCCTTTGGTACTTGCAAGGCACCAACGAGAACATGCTTACATAAAAGAGACCCAATCAATTAAAGGTCATTGTATTTTCAGATTCAAATTAAGCCGGATGCGTTGATGGTAAAATCAACGTTTAGGTATTGTTTCCATTATTTGTTGGAACAATTTAAAGGAAAATGGAAAGTAGTTTGTCATTGCTACTTCCACTATTAAGGTTGAATTGTGGCTTCAAAGCATACCACAATTCATGTATGGAACCTGCGGAAATTTATCTCAGGGCTTTGATTGTCGACACTAACGCCAAACCGCTGAGAGATTATGGTGATTATTTCGCAGATGTCTTCTTTTGAAAGGATAACAAGCACTGGAAGGATGCTAAGCACATTAAGTTATAGTACTTGTCTGTTAAAGGAGAAGTTCAGAAACATAGAGTGTCATTTGAGCACATAAGAAAAAGATATAATGATAGCGGATCCGCAAGATAAAGGTTTACCATCCAAGGCGTTCAATGGCCATTTAGAGCGTATGGGTATTATAGATAAAGCCTTGCTATTATATTATGGAATGCTCATTAAGATTTGACACCTAGGAATTCAGTTAAAGTTAAGTTTCTGATTTATTAAATATGTTATCATTAAAGTATGTGTATACACTTAAGGTTAATAGATAACATATGGTAAAGATTTGAGAATAAAAGTTCTTATCATGTAAGGATAATATAAAGTTAGAATTGGTTTGTGATACATGGAAGGGACCATGCCGATTAAATGACATACAACCGCCATGATTCGATCAATTTTAATTTTAGTAAAGATAAAGTGGACATGATGAAAAGTGCACATTAAAGTTATTGAACTCTTAAGACGACACAAATGTCAAGTGGGAGAATGTAAGAATATTTTATATTCTTATATGACATATGTGTCTATTGGTTCAGTATAAAGATCAAGTTCATATTAATGTTATGGATTCTAATATAAAAGACGATACCGTGATGGATTGGTTTCGATTAAAGTATTAGTATCGCGTGTATTGATAACCCTCTATCCTTACCATTTTAGTATTAGTGTATTTCTCTATTGATTATTTATATGTATATATAGTATTTGTAGTTAGCTTATAATAACTACATAAAGATGATACTATATACATGTATATGGGGGTTACATAAAAGGTGGCTACATAAAAAAAAAAATGGTTACATGGTAATTGTCGTGAACCATCACAACCATTACCATCACAACCATTAACATAAATATATAAACCACATGTTCCCTCCTTTGTAATGTATTTTTTTTTAACGTAACAAAAGACAATAATGTCAAAGAGAGAAAGACACGGTTGATTCCTCTCCATCCAAGGAATATTGAAAGTCAAAGGTTAAGGATAGAGAAGATCAATTGGTGGAATTGTATCCAAGCATGGATCAAGGTCAGTGTTTCTCTCTTCTTCTTTTAGAAAACTACTAGGGTTGAATTAAGATAAATCTAGTTTGGTCTTGGGTAGATTTCATAATTGAAATCATAAAAGTTAATCTTACATTTGGTATCAGAGCCATTCTAGATTTATTTAATTCACTGTAATTAGTTCTTATGTGTTCATGAACATATATGGTTAATTCCATTTTAAAGAGTGTTCATGATCCATGTTATAGTAAACGTATGTTGCTATCAAGTGTGTGTTCATATCATGTATATGCGCACGGTGTGTTCATATCATGTATATGTGCACGGTGTGTTGCGAACACGGTAACCGTAGTTGCGTAAAGGTTCCAGAAACTAATAATGTTTCTTTGAAGTATACAATAAGAGCACACGCTTGAATGTTATAAATGGATTCATGCGTGAGACAGAATGGTATAGATTCTAGGTTTAAGTGTACGGTTAACCGGTTGCATGCATGCGGTTTGATTTCCTGTTAAGGTTACGTAATATAATTGCATGAAATGGTCAAACAAGTCTGGATTATGTTTGTCCTGTTGTTGTCATTTCTTTTCGCAAGGAAGGATGAGAAATAACTGTTCGCGTGATGAAAAGTCACACTGCATGCATGTGTAACGTTAATTTGTGAAAGATTTTCACGGAAAGAATAATCATATCTTAAAATAGAATTGGTTGTACACTAGATTCTGGATATACGTAACCGTTATTATAGTGTGAAGAGTCACTAGTTTAGCATATTTTCTGGAATTATATTTATATACATGCATGAAACGTTGCATGCTAAATTCTGGAATTTGATTGACGGTTACTAAATTGTTATTGTGAAAAGTCACCACTAAAAGTGTGACTGAAGGATGTTTCACAACTCTGTAGAATCTGTTTGTCGCTGTATTAGTGAACGTGTGCATGGCATGCTTAATGAATGCATTAAACCTTTTTGTATTTGTAGTTCAATAATATCATAAAAGTTTAGGCGGTGATATATAGAGCCGTCGGTATATTTTAGTTAAATGTCTTGTATGGTTTGAGACATCAATATAATTCATTTAGTTTAAAATGCTTCCGCTGCATTTTAATAATAGGTAATTTGTGTTATGAAATATTGACACAATATAGAAATGATTATGTTATGAAATAATAACGTAATATTAAGATAAATTTACCTATTAATATTTTAATATTTATATAGTTTATAACATGTTAGTCACCAAAGTGACCTTGTTATTTTCTTATAATTATTAAAATTAATATAGTATGATTGATCATGATTAAGAAGATGTTAAATGACATGAAAGTTGTAGTGATCAATTATTTTATTTTCTATATTCTAGGAGATCACCCAAAAGTGGATCATTGAATATAGTTAATAATATGAAAAGGATTACTCATTTCTTTTACTATAGTTGATCGTATTTATACCCAAAGGTAGGATACTATTGACTTGAGTTTGAAATGATTAATCATTAAAGTCTATTTTAACATCACTGAAAGTGTTTGTGTTTAAGTATTGCCCAAAGGTTGCTTAAATACAAACTTGAAAGTTTATATTAATTTCAGAATCTGAAGTAAAGTTTCAAAGTAGTAAAGGGTAAGCATGTATTAAAGCTTGCAGCTTCAGCAAATGTATTTGCATTTGCTAACTCTGTCGTAAAGTTCAATGGTCTCATGGTCTGAAAAGATCCGGTTCACACTGGGTATGATGACATTAGACTTCACCATAGTAATTGATGTGGGGCTCTCAGCCATTATGGAAGATAGCTCATAATATGAAAAATTTATGTGTAAGATATGAGAGCAATCTAATAGGCTGAGTTTGAACGTAATGAGGTTGATGACGGTAGAAAGGGTTAAGTCGTCGATGTCTAAGACATAGTATAAGAAGGAATTTATAGTCGGATTCGGTTGTAAGTCGAATGTACGAAGTCTCATAAATGAGCTAACTATGAAAATGGTTGACTGGTCCCAGCTAATCCGTGATCATGTGACCCACATGTCTAATTTGGCTGTAAAGTTAAAGACCTTGGAAATGGAGGTGCACGAGAAGTTTCTGGTCCAATTCATCATGAACTCTATACCTCTTGAGATTAGCCAGTTTCAGGTGAATAACAACATCAGTAAAGATAATGAAACATTAGAGAATTAAAGGCTATGTTTATTCAAGAGGAGAGGAGATCAAGGAAGATGAAAGATCAAGTTGCTAACCTCGTAGTTTTTGGAAGTGTCAGTAGTAGCAAAAGAATCCCAAGTAGAAAGAACAAAAGGAATAACAAGTTTTTCCTGAAAGGACTTGAAAGTCAAATCCGAAAGGAAATGAAGTGTTTCTTTTGCAATAAAATGAGACTCTTCAAGTAGGATTGTCCTAAAAGGAAGGGTTGTTTTCATAAGAAGGTAAACATTAAAGTTTTTGTTTGCTATGAAAGAAAATCTTGTTGAAATGTCGAGTATTACTTGGCGGTTGAAAGTAGAAGCATTAAGCACAGCACATCTAATGAAAGTTTTCTCGTGGCATTAAAGACTAGGTCACATTTCCAAAGAAAGAATGAGGTTGGTGAAGAGTGAAATTCCTCCTCAATTGGATTTTAGTGACCTACATGTATGTATAGACTGCATTAAAGGAAAGCAGACTAAACATACTGTAAAGAAACCAGCCACAAGTAGCACTCAGTTTCTTAGGTTAATACACACCGATATATGTGGCCCTTTCGATGCTCCTTCATGAAGCGGTGAAAAGGACCTCATCACTTTTTGCGTTGACCAGACGACTTCCAGGTAAGTTGTCTACAGCCAGACGACTTCCCAAGTAAGTCGTCTGACGAACAGATCTGGAAAAAAACTCGATGTCATACCTTAAATTGGTGAGATAAGTTCCTTAGCATACATAAGGCTTCTCCAAGCACACAGAATCACAAACGAAAGTAACCCACCCAGAATCGTTAGCTTCTATGACTCTATGAACCATAAAAAATTTAGAATCAAAATCTTGGGTTTTTTTAGCTCATTGTGGAGAGAAAGTGAGAGATATGTTGTGTTTAGTTCACAAGAATGGAAAAAGAAGAAGGGTAAATCGATTTTGGGAGCATTAAAAGCTTCAAATTGGTTGTTCATGGTGGTTGTGGTATTGATGACAATGGCAATCTTGTAATTACTTGAAGATGATGAGGGTGAGAGAGTAAAAATGTCATTTTCGAAAAAAAAAGAAAAAAAAAATTGATGGCATTTTCGTAAATTATATGAACTTGTGGGGTGAATAGGGCAAAACCAATTTTCAAAAAAAAAAAAGTTAGTTTTGTGTTTGACTTTAAGTTATAGGTCAATTCTACAAAAAGCCCAATATATAAACCACATGTTCCCTCCTTTGTAATGTATTTTTTTTTAACGTAACAAAAGACAATAATGTCAAAGAGAGAAAGACACGGTTGATTCCTCTCCATCAAAGGAATATTGAAAGTCAAAGGTTAAGGATAGAGAACATCAATTGGTGGAATTGTATCCAAGCATGGATCAAGATCAGTGTTTCTCTCTTCTTCTTTTAGAAAACTACTAGGGTTGAATTAAGATAAATCTAGTTTGGTCTTGGGTAGATTTCATAATTGAAATCATAAAAGTTAATCTTACATTTCAACGATGACTAAGAACACGAGAACCGTATATAATTTTGTCTAAAAGCCAGGGGTTTTCTGTGTGTCTAATCTTATGAGAATCTCTATTTTTATTGTTATCTTATATTAATAAAAAGCACCATCGAAGTAATCAAGCTACATCAAATATAAGCATTTCATATATATCTAATATATACAACACCCTCATTACTAAAATATAGTTTAATGTCTCTCATTTTCTTTTAGATACCACTCTTACTTTAAAACCCATATAGTATGGTTATCCACTTAATCATAGAAGCAGAATCATCTAGTTACCCTGTATATCAGGGTTTTGTGACCAACCAGGTGGAACTCTACTTGAGACAACAGTGGGCATGGTCTTGACATTGATGTCAAGTGGGTGAAAACGATACTGAATGTCAAGCTCAAGCAGGATTTTGATCACCTCCTCAACCAACAAGGCCCTTCTTGTGAATTTCTCTCCCATGTTTTGGTGGTTAATCTTATGTCGTGGCCATATTGCTAACCTCACAATGTTCAAATCTTCCACATCCTTTACAATGATATCGGCTTTCGGGTACCAATACTCTGGCTTGCTATCAATGTAGCTGTAGTTTTTCCCAAAAGAAAAAAAAAGATCATCATGATTATCATTAAGCTGTCTACAACATTATGTACAATGTGTGTGTTTTACCTTGAGATTCGTTGTTTGATTGCAACAATCTTTTCAGGTGGAGTAGTAATGTGGACACAACATTGCACTTCATCTCCCATGTCCGGGCTACGGTTATAATTATGGATTGCTTTCTGCCATAGAAGAATATTCGGATACACAATCTTCAGATTGTCAGCCCTCAAGAACACTGTTGTGAGAATGTTCATTTCCTCCACCACCATCTGCACATTTGATCATTTAAGATTAAGTAAATAGACTCAAAAACACACTTCATATTTTAGTTTTTTTTTTTAAATTACCTCTACAGTATCAATCACCAACCGATCACCAACATCATAAGGGTGAATGATGAAAAGGAAGATGATTGATTCAAAGACGGTCTTGAGAGAGTTTCCAAACATAAAGGCTAAGAGTACAACTTGCGAAGTTAAAAAGAGAAGAGACTTTGAAGTGGCAATCTCAAGAAGGACTAGCCATATGATTACTATGACAATTGCAGTGAGAAAATTAATCATGTGATGGAGTTTGTTCACTGCTGTTTTGGTATCGTTAAGTGTCAGTGCAAGCGCTCTTCGCTCTCTGAAAGCATTCACCTAATTAGGCAAAGTCAAGAACAGAGTTACATAATGCATAAACTGAACAACAAAACTTGTTGTAATAATTTACCAGCCAGTTCTTCAAGGCTGATTTGGTGATCTTTTTGGTCACTAATGCACCTTCGAAGAGACTCATTGTCTTAATCGCCTCGTCTGCTCGCAGAAACCTCATCAAATCCTCCAAGTAAATGTGCCTTTTTGTTTCCATGCATATATGAGTTTGTTAGAGGTTTTAGAAATGAATCGTTAAAGAAAGAAGATAAAATGTTGTAGACTCTCTCACTTTGTTCCACGTTGAGCCACATTCTTAAAAATCTTTCTTGCAGCCGCTTTAGCTTCTTTTTCGCTCCGTATCTGTCTGATAGACTCATCTTCAGATGTGTTTTGAAGCGCTTGCTCATCCAATGTCGTCAAGGAGACATGTCTCACAATCTTGATCAGTCTCTTCATGTTCCAAGCCGATACATTCTTCTGATTCATCCTATTCAAATCATTCATCGTGATTCCACTATCAGTTCCTGTCTTTGGGATGATCGGAGTCTTCACGCTGTTCGACACACTCCCGTTCTTTTCCGGCGGAAACGCAGCAGAATAAAGGTCAGGCGATAGATCAGCACCTCCTTTCTGCATCTTGAAGATCTCTTCTTGCGCTCGCTCTTCCTCTTCTTCGATCCTGCTCAGCTCAAGCATCGGCGGTCCGGATAACGTCTCAATCAAGTAATGGTGAAACAGCGCTTCTTGAATCCGATCAAAGTAAGTGCTGACGTGGAACGAAGAGGCTAGAACTTTGACTACCAACGTCTTGATCAACCACAAGATGGTGCTCAACAAGAAACAGGTCAAGATCTTGGTCACCAAAAGCAGAACGTCGCTCTGAGTTTCTCTTTCTACTTTCTTGTCGAACAAGAAATGCCACGCGATGAGAACGAGCCCTAGCCAGAGACAGTTCTGAACAGCCGTCTTCACGCCGTAGACAAAGTAAAGAACCCTCTTTCTCAAAAGGAAGTTTCTCTCGATAAAGAAGACGATGATTCGGATTCCCATCCCCGAGACAAGCCTCCCGCAGATGAGAACAAGAAACACCACTTCCCATTTCCACAAGTGAAGCTTCCAAAGCGTCGTGTCTCTCCATGAATGAAGCCCTAAACTCAACACTAACAGAACCACGACGGAGATCAAGCTCAGCCATTGAAGCAGCGTTATAGCGTCCATCTTTGTCCTTCTATATTCTTCAGGAACATCTTCCTCAGCTAATGAATGATCATCTTCTTCCTCGAGACTTGATTGTCTCGCAAGTAAACCGGATCTTAGCTGTTCTGATGTCCCCATCCAACTCGAATACTGCTGCTCCTCTTCTTGTGGAGGATCTATCAGCCTTGATCTTGCTTTCGCCCTAGAGACGAGCTCTGTTTTCCTCATCGATGAGCATCTCACAACTACTTCTTCGTCCTGATCTTGCGGGTCTAAGTTCATCCGCATTGTCGCCGAGGAAAAAGAAGTGGAATACGTACGAGAACGGACCGAACCTGAAGAATCATTGATTTTGAAAGAGACTTTCGACGCGTCTAACCCAGAGGCTGGTGTGTTGGTGATATCCTCTGTTTCTTCGTCCACATCGAGTGTAATCTCATCGCGGTATTGCGGGAAATCGAAACTACCGCTCTTCTGGCCTTGCGTGTGATCATCGGTTCCAATGTCTTGCCAGACCGTGTAGCTGGAGTCACGTTCCATGTCTGCTTTGTTGCCGTCGAGGCTTGAGCCTGCGCTCTGGGTGCTTATGATCTTTTTGTAAGACCTATAAGAGTTAAAGGGTTTTCGCAAATCCATCGCAAAACCATAACAAAACAAGATGAAAGAACGAGCAAAGACATGAACATCAAGAATGTTTTAGAAACATAAACTTGGAAGCTTTCTGAATCTCTGATGATGCATTGTTTTTTTTTACGTTATAGTTTGGGAAAAAGAGTTACGAGTTTTTATTTGTATTTAATCGCGTTATGATCTTTTTTGGTTCTCTGTTACTCAACTGTATTAACAATTGTGATGTGTTTACGAGTTTTTAAACCTCCATGAGTTGGATTAAGTCTTAATATAGCAATTAATTCGTGTTCTGACTAACGATCACTAAATTTAATACAATGTTTTTGCACATATCACGTTCTCTATTTTGGTATGATGATGATTTTTGTTATTAGGGTTGGTACATTTAACACCTAAACACAACACAACACCTTCTCTTGAGTACCTGCGACATTTTATTCATGTTTCCCTTGTTCCTCACGTCAATATAGGAGGAGATAAAAAAACCTTAGACTTCGGTGGTTTATTTTTTCTCCAGTTATACTCAGAAATAAATCACCATGATATGATTAGAATCCATAGCTGGGTTAATTCATAGATTAGAAGCAGAAGGTAACAAAATTTGACACAATTTTTTTTTTTTTTTGACACAATTTCTTGTTATTAGTAATTATTAAATGGTTGTATGAGATTAGGCTTAAGTGTGTGATTAGTCAAGAGGTTATAGATTTTCCTTCATCCTAAAAGCACATGCAAGATTTGATTCATAGGTTGGTGTTTGTGGTATCACATGAATCTTCAAAATGTCAAATTAAACAGTAATGATTCAGTGGATGGAAATGAGATAAGCCTTAACTGTTCAAAATAGTATACAATTGTTTCCTTATACATGTAAGAGGAGTCATATATGGTTAATGATTGGTAATTAGAAACTAACTACTGTATGTTGGTTACAAAATTTGTTTACTGCTTTTGCTTACATTTAGGCAAAAAGAAAAGCATTAGGGTTTCTTCATGAAGTTCAAGCAGGGGTTTGCGACCAGCCTTGTGGAACTCTGCTGGAGACAACTGTAGGCATTGCTTTGACATTGATACCCACTGGATAAAACCGGTACTCAATGTCGAGTTCGAGGAGGATCTTAATTATTTCTTCGACCAAGACGGATCTTCTTGCCCATCTCTCAAGGATGTCTTGGAAATTAAACCTGTGATCTGGCCAAATTACTAACCTTACCATGTTCAACTGTTCCACGTTCTTTACAACGATCTTAGCTGATGGGTGCCAATACTCTGGCTTGTTGTCAATGTAGCTATACATTTCCATTAAAAAGAAGGATCAGCACAATGTATTTTCAAAAGTATAATGAGCATTAAAGGACCAAATGTTTGTTTTTTTACTTTGATATTCTTTGCCTGATCGTTGCAATCTTTTCATGAGGCGTAGTAATGTGGACACAAAACTCGATTGTATCAGTCATGTCTGGACTGCGGTAGTAATTGCTGATCGATTTCTGCCATAAAAGACTATTCGGATACATAATCTTCAGATTGTCATATCTCAAGAACACTGTGGTAAGTATGTTCATCTCCTCCACCACCAACTGTATTTAATCAACATTTCGTTAGCGCTGTACACTTTAAAATGTGTCACGTTTTGTTGGTTTTACCTGTACATCGTCAATCTCACAGCGATCACCAACATCGTAAGGATGCACGATGAACAAGAAGATGATGGACTCGAAGACAGTCTTGACCGTGTTCCCAAAGATGAAGGCCAATAGTACAACTTGTGAACTTACGAAGAGAAGTATTTTGGAGGATGCGATTTCCAGAAGTACAAGCCATATGACAGCTATGACAATGGCAGTGACAATATTGATCATGTGATGAAGTTTGTTCACAGCTGTCTTGGTGTCGTTGAGTGTCAAGGTAAGAGCTCTTCGCTCTCTGAAAGCATTGACCTACTCAAAGTCAACAAACAGGGATATATATATATATAGAGAGAATCTAGGAGGATATAAAGTTCTTTGCAGAAATTAAAAATTACCAGCCAATTCTTCAAAGCTGATTTGCTGATCTTTCTTGTCTCTGGTGCACCTTCGAAGAGGTACATTGTCTTCACCGCCTCGTCTTCACGTAAAAATCTCATCAAATCGTCCAAGTAAATGTGCCTTTAGTTCATTCATATATATGATTATATTAGTAAACTCAGCATTTGTTACAAATAAAAAATATTCAGGCTATCCGTATTGAAGATCTCTCAACCAGAATCTCTCACCAAAAATAATCATATTTTAATCGTAGAGTTTCTAAAAATTTGAGAGACTCATTTTAAAGTTTCTCTAGTTGAGAGATCTCCAATGCGGTTAACTTTGTAAGAAAAAGAGGAAACTTTGGACAGACTTTGAGCCGCGGCGAGCCACGTTCGTGAAAATCTTCCTTGCAGCTGCTTTAGCTTCTTTTTCGCTCCTTATCTGTCTGGTGGATTCATCTTCGTTCGTGGTTTCTTGCATCTGCTCGTCCAACGTGGTGAGCGAAACATGCCTCACAATCTTCATTAGCCTCTTCATGTTCCAAGCTGAGATGTTCTTATGATTCATACTCTGAAGGTGCTTCACGCTGATTCCACCATCAGCTGCTGATTTCGAGATGACCGTTGAGAGTTTCGGATTCAGCACTCTCCCGCTCTTTCTCGGCGGAAACGCAGCCGCGCAGAGATCAGGCGGTAACTTAGCACCTGCGTTCTGCAGCTTGAAAATCTCTTGTTGCGCCCTCTCTTCCTCTTCCTCAATCCTGCTCAGCTCAATCATGGGAGGACCCGACAACGTCTCGATCACGTACTGGTTAAACAGAGCTTCTTGAATCCGGTCAAAGTAAGTACTGACGTGGAACGAAGAAGCGAGGACTTTGACCACCAGCGTCTTGATCAACCATAAGATAGTGCTCAACAAGAAACACACCAAGATCTTGGTTACGTAAGGAAGAAACTTGCTATCCGCCTCTCGTTGTACTTTCTTGTCGAACAAGTAACGCCAAGCGATAAGAACCATACTGAGCCAGAGACAGTTCTGAACAGCTCTCCGGACACCGTAGACAAAGTAAAGAACTCGTTTCCGCAAAAGAAAGTTTCTCTCGATGAAGAAGACGACGATTCTGATTCCCCATCCAGAGACCAGCCTCCCGCATATAAGAACAAGCAAGAACACTTCCCATTTCCACAGATGAAGGTTCCAAACTCTCACTTTCTTCCAAGAAGGGATCGATAAACTACACGCTAATGCAGCTATTATAGCCACTAAGCTAAGCCACTCGAGCAAGGTTATAGCGTCGAGTTTCCCTTTCTTATACTCGTCAGGTATATCTTCCTCCGCTAATGGATCATCCTCTTCATCAATATCCCCGAGTAAACCGGATTTTAACTGACCCGATCGCCATCCAGAGTACGATGTGTCTTCCTCCTGTGGTGGATCTTGAAGCCTGGATCTTGTCTTGGTTCTTGAAACAAGCTCTGCTTTCCTCTGAAACGACCTTTTTTTTTTTTTGAAAGAATGTTAAATTTATTCATTAAAAAAACTTTTTTACAACATGTGTAACACGTAGTTAATTAGTATTTTCAAAACGACCTGTTTGATGTGCATCTCACAACCTCTTCTTCCTGCTGATGGGACTCTTGATTCGTCCGCATTGTCCTGGGCGAACAAGACGAAGGAGTAGTGGACTTTGGAGTAGTGGACGAAGAAGGAACCGAGCCGACGAAGTTTATACCAGCTTTTTGAACGTTGAAAGAGACTCGTAAGTCCCTCGCCGGGTCGAATGATGAACGAGCCGTTGATGTAGGGGTTGGTTGTGTCTGGTGACTTACGTCATCGTTGTCTTGATCCACGTCGAGTGTGATCTCTCCTCTACCTCCCCATTGTCGATGTTCTCCTCCAGACTTTGGCTCCTCCATAGGCGGCTGCGGCTTCCCTGATCCGAAGTTGAAGCTGTCGCTCAGTGTCCCGCTCTGTCGATTAATAGTGGTCGGATCTTTAAGGCTGGTTCGTGCCGGCTCCTCGGAAGTTCCAGTGTTTTCTTGCCAGAACTTGTAGCTGGAATCTCGTTCCAAGGGTGCGTTTCGGCCGTCGTCGAGGCTAGAACGAGAGCTCTCTGTTTTGCGGTGGGCCATGCCAAGGTGGTGATCGTGGTCATGGAGAATCGGACGGTTCTCAGGGCTTGCTTCACTTTGATTACCGGGGCTTCGTATCTGTTTGTACGTGCTGTGAGATTTGAAGGAGTTTCTGAAACTCATCGGAAAAAATGAACGAAATTAAAAAAAAACAAAATTACAAATGTTTAGACAAGGAAACATAAACTTCGGCGCTTGTTATGATGCACGGCACAAAACTTTGCATAGTTTGGAACGAAGCTTTACGTGTAATTTCATGGGACGTAGACTTTGATTGGAATTTGGAAAGCTTTAGATTGACTGAATTACCTTAAAATATGCGATTTTTCAAGTTTTTTATTAATAAGAAAAATTTGTGGAACAGATTTAATTCGTGAAATGATAATAGGTGAAGATACAATATAGCAACTAATTATAGCAAAAAACTGACATAATTTGGGGCAATTACATTCAAGCTTGGATGGTCTTCTTCTTGACGAAGTGTCAACGTGTGGCACATGTAATAGGGTCCACAGCAACCAGGAAAAGTGACATTAGAGCATGATTAATCCGGGATTTTTAGAGTGGGGTTCTTAACAGAAGTTAAGAAACAGTTTCTTAGCTTTTAGCTAAGAAACAGTTTAGCTAAGAACCGGTTCTTAAATAAAAACTTTAAAAGCTAAGAAACAGTTTAGCTAAGAACCGGTTCTTAAATAAAAACTTTAAGAACTGGTTCTTAACTTTTTTAGTTAAAAATTAAAAAATAGTTTCTTAACTTTCGCTAAGAATCCCACTCTAAGAACTTCGGGTTAATTATGGTCTAATATGTTTTAGCTGTATACTATATTCTATTTGTATAACCAATAAAAATAGGAAAGGTTCCGATTCTGATTTCGGTTTTGAAACGGGAAAGGAACTTCAAATAAAGCTTCGGTACAATTCATATTATACGATTTTGTAAAAAAAATTCCAATTGTTTAAAAAATGTTTTCGTAATTTTCATTCTACGGATTAATTCTACAATTTAAATATATGCACTTTATCTTTTTTCTCTTTCTACTCTCTCCAACTTCTCACTAGAAAACTTCAATCCCCATCGTCGATCGGTAGCCGGTGGCTCTCGCTGCCGGTTACCATATTTTATCTTTTTGTTTTTTGTATGTAAATATTCGATCTGTTGATCGAACTTCTGTTCCGGTTGCGGATTCTCACTTTCGCTAGGCGATCTTTTGGTGTGTTTTTGTTCAACCAAATCAGAACTGTTCACGAATCTATTTCTTTCTTTGATTTGTGTTGACACTTTCTCTTCATGCAAGATCTAACCATAAATCCCGGAACTTGTGTTTGTCTTCTGGTACTAGCCGAGTGCTAGATCTCATCCGAGGGGGCGTAATCGTTTCTTCCTAAAGAGAAAGATAGGAAGATGCTCCCTTTTGGTTGAAGAATCGAAGGTGTTGGATTTGTGTGGTTGATTTGAAGCAGATTAAGTAAAGTCAGGGTTTCTTTGAAACGTCCTGACAGATGATCTGTCTTTAGATCCATCAGTTTTCCCAGGAATTAAGGATCGGTGACCACTCGGAGATCAAACTACAAGAACCGGCGAGCTTTGTATGAAGAGTTCAAGGTAGATTCGAAGGAAGCGGTAAAGCTTATACGTCTCATCCGAGAAGTTTACCGGGGAGATGATCGGAAGATAGACCGCCGGTGAGAACATTGAAGTCAAGTCGAGATTCTTCTTGCCGTTTCATCAGCCAACCCAATAGTCAACACGTGTTTCCACGTTTTTCTTTAATATTGTAGTTATCATTTTTTGTTGAAATCAGTTTATGAATAGGGTTGTAATGGGCCTTCGGTTTACCTTGTTTGGGCTTTAAGCCTTTAATAATATCAATGTTAAACGGCAGCGTTTAAGGAAAGAGGGAATCGTGGAACCTTGTGGTAGATATCTTGGAAGTATACCAGGATCCAGGTGGGTTAATGAGCTCTAAATTACAAATTCGTATCTAGTCGGGTCAGAATTGATCTCTGAGATATTATCATCCCTCTGGTGAGATTTGTAAGGTGTAAAGCTTTTCCTCAGATTCATCCATCCATGGTCGATTGGGCAACACTCCCGAAGGATCTCCTAAACCTAATCTCCAAATCCCTCGATTCCTCCTTCGACCTCCTCCAATTCCGCTCCGTATGCTCCTCATGGCGCTCCTCCGCCGAGGCGAAGCCTCCTCTCCCGACTCACCACCTCCCGATCCTCCCCGATAACGGCACAAGCCTCTTCCCGGACTCCGCCGTGGGGTTCCGCCTCTCGCAGCGTAGCATCCTCCTCGTCAAACCTCACAAACCGCCAATCAACGGATCCGATCTGTTCGGATGGCTCGTCAAGGTCGAGGAAGACCTCAACGCTCCTCGCGGCAAGGTGACGCTTCTCGATCCGATGAGCGAGACGATACACTCTCTCCCTGAGCATTTCCCTCGATCTCTCGATATGTCAGAGTTCAAGATTCGAGAGCTAGGTCGCGAGTTCAAGCTTCATTACTTCAATACAGTCGGTGATATCATCAACAGTTTGTACTTGGAGAAGGCCGTTGTTAGGTACTTAGATAGTTGCAGCAAGTTCGTGTTGCTTACGATTCATGTTTCCGGGAAGTTAGCTGTGTTCACCTCGTGGGATCGAGCTTGGACTGTGATCAACGACATGCCTTCTCCTTACGATGATGTGATTGTGTTTGACGGGCGTTTCTTCGGTGTTGACAACAATGGGAGGACTGTGGTTGTGGATTTTGCCGATTTGAAGCTTGAGTTGGTTGCGACTCCTGTGTATGGCGGTGACAAGAAGTTCTTGATTGAGTCTTGTGGCGAGATGTTGATGGTTGATATGTATTTGAGCATGGAGGAGGTGGATGGGGATCCTGGGTTCGGAGAGGAGGTTTTTGAGCATCATGCGGTTTTTATGAATGAGAGGACGGTGAAGTTTAAGGTTTTTAAGTTTGTTGAAGGGGAGAAGAGTTGGGTTGAGGTTAAGGATCTTGGGGGTAAGATGTTGTTCCTTGGGGATGACTGTAACTTCACTGCGTCGGCTTCTGATTTGTTACCTTCATGTGGTGGGAGTTGTGTGTTCTTTAACGGTAATGTCTTCAACGAGGATAACGTGGATGCAATGCAAGATCGAGATTTGGGAGTGTTTGATTTCAGGAGTGGGAAGATAGAGCTGGTGCATAAACTCCCTGAGTATGCTAAGCTGTTCTGGCCTCCACCCCCATGGATTACTTCTCGTGAGGTGAGTCAGTGGTTTCCATTTTCTCAACACCCGGAATACTGTTTGTCTAGGATCGTTTGCTTTTAGTTAGTTAGCTGTTATTGTAGCTACGGAAACTCTATGGCATTATCCTCTATCTCCGTCCTTTTTTGAATTAGTTAGTAGTCTCTGAACATACATTAGGTTTCTTATAAGTTTGCTTTTCCATCATTTTTTTTTATCTCTACTATCATGGTGCTCTTATTTCCCATTAGTCTCGCTAAATGTCTGCTCATTGCTAATATGTGAAACCCTTTACTGTCTCAGCGCGCTGAAGATCATCCGGGAGAAACATCATCCCAATCATGAAAAATGTTATTTGTGTAATTTGGAGTTTACGGCCTTGGAGATTCAACAGATACGGAGGTTAATTATCTCTCTCTGATATTTGCGAGATTAAGAACCCAGAGAGGCGGGCTCTTACTTATATCACATGTTTGTGTCTGTTCTTTTACGTTTACCCTTTCCATGTTTTCAGTAACTTTGCATTTGTACATAGATAAACTCTCTTTGTTTTTTTTCTTCTCAAAGATGATGGATGATATTCGTTGGAGAACCAAACCCATGTTTTTCTTCCAAAATATTTTGTTACACCCTGCAAGAGCCAAGTAATGATTTTTATGTGAAAAAACAGTAACACATGGATTTTAATAATTCGGGAACTCAATTAGATGTTGATGATTTAATACAGAAAATGTTAAAATATCAAATAGAAGACATGGCATAAACCGGTTTCAAATTTCTAAACCGATGTTCGGTATTCACCGTTCAAGCATCAAGTTCACATCGGATCAGTGAAAACCTCTGTTCTAAAAATCGGCTGCCTAGGCGCTACGCGTCACTCTTCTTCCGCTCCGATTTATGCCAAATCGGTTTAAAAAATCGGATATCCGATTTTTTCCGCCTAGACCGCCTCAATGACCGCCTAGCCGCCTAAATGACCGCCTAGCCGGCCGCCTAATCTATTTTTTTATTTTTTTATTTATTTATTTTATTTATTTTATTTTTATTTTATTTTTAATAATATTTTTATTTTTTATTTGATCTAAAATTTTATAAATATCATTTATATTCATAATTTTGATGAAAATTACATTATATTAAGTTTATATATTCTATTTGTGTGTTTTATACAATCTTAAACATGAAAATGTATTAATGTTATACACAATTAAAAATTAACATGTTTTATAACACAGTAAACTATCTAAAAATTCTGCCCAGCATAATTTCCGATTAATCCCCGATTTTTTTTTTAGACGCTAGGCCCAACCCTACCGCCCGAGTAGCGTCCGGCGCGTTCCCGAACAGGGGTGAAAAGGTATTACAGAGCGAGTGATGTTGGTAACAGATTTAACGCTGAAACAGAAAGATAGTCGTTGTTGAACTCTGTACGGTCAAAAAATAAAAGTCGGTCGGTTTTGAAACTGCCAAACGGCCTAACCCGAATTGCCTCATCTTCATCCCCTAAAAGCATATTAATTCCATCTCACTGGATTCTCTAGATTTTGGTAACTAAGGGTTTACAAAGTTCTTCCCTTTTTCTGATTACGAATTGGGTAGTCTTACTAGAGAATCTGTCGTTTAATCTTGAATTGCTGCAACTGATGAAATCGAAGTCTGGGTTTTGATTCTGATGAATGAAGTATGTAATTTTAGAAAAATTGGATCTCAATTTCGTTGATTTATTGTGATGTACTTGGTTACTTACACTATTCTATGCAGGTGTGGTTGTTACCAGAACCTCGACTCTTGTTTATCCTCTAACACTGCTGTCCACACACAAAGTCCATAACCCAGATGACGATAAGCACCTGTAGCATCGCTTTGCAACGCTTCCTTTTCACTCCGCCGCCTCAGAGCCTGAGCCAAGGTAGGAGAGAAGAGCTAAGAGCACCAATGGAGGTTCGGTGCAAGGCCGGAGCAGTGCCTTTGATGAAGCAAAGCCACAAGTTTCTCTCGTCCCTCTCTTCCCCTGCCTTGGCTGGAGATCCCTCAGCTACAAACCGACACATTAAGAAGTTCGTAGCTGCTTCCCCCAAGTCAGTGTCTCTCAATGTCCTCTCTCATCTCCTCTCACCTCACACTTCACTTCCCCATCTCTCCTTCTTTGCTCTCTCTGTGAGTCTTTGCTTTTTTCCTGCTTCACATCCACAAATGACTTGAAATTGTTTATTTATTTATTTATTTATTTTTCATGTCTTTAGTTGTATTCAGAAATTACTGACGCTTCGTGGTTTGATTGGAACCCTAAGCTCATTGCTGATCTTGTTGCTCTGCTCAATAAGCAAGAAAGATTCCACGAATCAGAAACTCTACTCTCTACTGCCGTTACAAACCTCAAGTCAAACGAACGAGACTTTGCTCTCTTCCTCTGCAACTTGGCTGAATCAAACTCTAAACAAGGGTCCGCACAAGGTTTCAAGGAAGCCTGCCTTCGTTTGAGAGAGGTACTACAAACATCGTCATCAGTTTACGTCAAAACCCAAGCTTACAAGTCTATGGTTTCTGGACTATGCAACATGGACCAACCTAACGATGCTGAAACCGTTATCGAAGAGATGAGACTCGAAAAACTAAAGCCGGGGGTGTTTGAATATAAGTCTGTTCTATACGGTTACGGAAGGTTAGGATTGTTTGATGACATGAACAGAATAGTGCATAGGATGGAGACAGAAGGTCACAGAGTCGACACTGTTTGTTCAAACATGGTCCTGTCTTCCTACGGAGCTCATGACGCTCTTCCCCAAATGGGTTCTTGGCTACAGAGACTGAAGGACTTCAACGTTCCTTTGTCCTTAAGAACGTACAACACGGTCTTGAATTCTTGTCCTACAGTCACATCAATGTTAAAAGACTTGAATAGCTGTCCGCTCTCTGTTTCCGAAGTGCTTACTTTTCTCAATGAAGACGAGGTGGTTCTGGTACGCGCATTGACTCAGTCGTCGGTTTTACATGAAGCCATGGAGTGGAGTTCGTTAGAAGGTAAGCTGGATCTGCATGGTATGCACTTGAGCTCGGCGTATTTGATAATGATGCAGTGGATGGATGAGATCAAGGTTAGGTTTAGTGGAGAGAAGTGTGTGGTTCCTGCAGAGATTGTAGTTGTCTCTGGCTCTGGAAAGCACAGTAGCGTGAGAGGAGAGTCACCGGTTAAAGCATTGGTTAAAAAGATGATGGTTCGTACCGGAAGCCCTATGAGAATCGACAGGAAGAACGTTGGTTGTTTTATTGCTAAAGGAAAAACTGTAAAAGAATGGTTTTGCCAATGAAATTGTTTTAACTGTGAGTTTAATCATTGGGTTCACAAGTTTTAACAGTAACTAGGTTCTTTTCCCGGGCTACGCCCGGGTTATTTATTTATAAACCGCTTGCTATTTAAAGAAAACTTCCGGTTTAATGTGAATATACCATATTTTTGTTGGTTGAATGTTATATATAATTTTTTCTTGCATTTTGTTATGTAACAAAAATATTTTTTTAGTTTTCTAAAATACCAAAACTAAAAATTTGTGTTCCACATGAGTTTAGCACATTTATTGAACCTAAAAAAGAATTCTTATATTGATCAAAGAGTAATATAAATATTTTAGATCATAGTTTAAAAAAAACTCATTTGCACCCAAACGGAAACCTCAAAGCCATATTTGATTGCATCCAAACATCAAAAATGGAGAATCTACCGTAATAAGGAGTATAGTCTGAAACATAAATTTTAAAGAAAGCAAAGTCTGAAATGAAAACTATGAAGCAGACAATGACTTAAGATATATTATCCACTCTTAGCACGCTTAGCTTCCTGTGATTCAAGACTGTCAGAAGCCTTTCTAATCCTCTCATCTGCTGGATCTTCAATGGCGTTTTGTGGAGCTGGTTCTGGGAGTACCTTTGTGACAGTGATGGTTTGAGTCTTGCCAGTGAGGTTATGCTGAGAGACTTTGACAACAAACTTGCGTGTCTGACCAATGGTATCCATGAGAGTTTGTGGAACCGGGACAGTGTGATCAGCTCCCACATCCTCGTTAAACTGACATTCAAGTAAAGCACTCGTGTGAGAACATAGACTGAGTTGGTGGATAAAAATGTTTGAAATTACCTCAAAGTATCTTGCAACTAACTCTGAAGCATGCTTGCCAGTCAATTCACGACCAGCATCACCAAGAAGGACAAACACCGCCTGCTCACTCTTGTCATAAACAGAGATCTTAGTTAAGTACCTGCCAAGAAAGGAAATTAGTAAAGATTGATGATAATAGATGGATGTAATGAAGCTAACAACTCTTACTGTGGAACTCCCACGACCTCAGATTTGGCACACTTTTTGTTCGTACAAACCAGTGAGGTAGGCCCTTTGGTTGCCTTTGTGTTACACCCACCACAAGAAAGATAATACCATGGGGAACCATGGAGTACATCATCGATAGTGACTGTACACTCAAACCAAGCAACCTATGACAATGTTAAAAGAAATTTCTTAAGTACCCAAGCATATCGTATTAAATGGAAAGACATAGCAAACATTGTACCTTAGCAGTTTCTTGCTTGATGTAGGAGTAGAGTTCACCTAGAGTCACTGTCTCAGGCTTAGTGACTACATCTGCAATAACCTCGTTAGCAACACCTGAGTTGGAACCCAACCTGTTCAGAATGAGAAAGTGAACATTATAGCACAGCTGCAGGAGCATGAAATACAAATTTGTATGCGTAATAACCTACCAGTCAAGATAGTCCCTGGTCGGCTGGACATCAATGTCCATAAACACTCTAGAAGATGTCATCGAAGTAAGAGCAAGAGTCCCTGTTGTTAACACATCAGTGGGGTGTTAGTAACCAAATTATATTACAATTTTATTATGTAAGTGAACTACTAACCTCCAATTCGTTTAGGATTCATTGTGGTAACTAAAAGAACGCGTGGAGTGCTTCCATAAGATTTGAACTTCTGGCAAAAGACTGTTGCGGCTTGGGCCCATAGGTATAGCTTCATCACTGGTCCGCTGCATGATATTAAAAATAAAATGTTAATAGAAACAGACATATAATACTTGTAACATTAGACAAACTCACCCATGTGTCTGAACATGGACCACCAGATGCCGCTTTTCTACTATGTCAGATTCGTCAATTATGAGATGCTCGGTCATAGCTTGCCCATTGATCAGCCTCATGTGACCAACATAATCTGAAATATGCTAAGTTAGTTAAGAATCAAACCAATGCTAATTAAATTATCATAGCTGAATATAAATGGAAGGACATGGCTTACCATAAAGATCACCCCTGAGATCACAGTTAGCCTCGAACTCCTCGTGGTCATGAAACCGGAACCGATCTTCTGGAAATAGTATCGGACTATTCTGAAGAGGAGTTAGAACAGTGTTCCATGAAAACGTTACTGTCACGTTGTGATCAGCAACCCGATACTGAGCTTTGTTCCTCGATCCAAAGAACTTGTTTAGCCTGTAAACGGTTCCTGATGTCATCTTTCGCAGATATGTCTGAACACGGCTTGCTGGAATAAATCCTTTTATAACATTTCCCTGTCCAGCATATGAAAGTGATCCGATTAATAGAATAACTTTATTAACCGAGCAATAATAAACATACATATAAAAAATTAAAGATGAACCTGCTCATCAATGAGAAGCATCTCCTCTCCAATGAGGGTTTTCGTATGTGGGTTTCGAGCCTCCCAAAAATGGATAAGACGAAACCGCAACTCCGCTTCATGTGGGCCAAGTGTCACTTCGTAAAAGCCCATAACTTCGACATCGTTCCCGGAGACTACAGCAGCCTTACCATGAGGCTTGGTTTCAATCACGGAAGAGCCAACAGCCTTTCCGCCGGTTTTCATCTGCATCGCGGAGGAGGCGACGATCTTCCCGGTATGTTTGAGCGCTATCGTGGAGGGGGCATGTGATTTTTCGTTTGTTTTCATCGGGGATTCACCGTCGGTTTGAGTGGTTGAGTTGCGTTCGATAACTAAGTAGCCGTCCGTCTCCGTGGCCGACATGCGATCGATGGATGTTGGAGCCTGGCCTTTGGATTCCATCGGTGTGGATGAACCGTCGATCTGGAAGTTTGACTTCGGTTCGATCGCGGAGGAGACGTCGGTTTGCATGTCTGAGGTGCGGTTGCTGGAGGCTGAAAGGTGGCTTTTGGATTCCATCGATGTGGATTTTTGAATATATCTTGAGGATTATCATCGAAACATAGGGGAAGAGTTTTATACAACAAATGATGGAGAGTAAGATGAAAGGTCTTCATTGAATGAGATAGACGAAGCTATGATTAAAGCATATAGTGGATGAGTCTTCAATTGATTGCAGAAACGGATCGAAAGAGAAAGGGAATCGAAGACGGAGAAGTCGAAAGAAGAGGAGTCGCAAGGGAAGAGATCAATCCCGACCTGATTAGGTTTCACGGTTAACAAACCAGGCCCAAAGAAAAATGTTTTAATTCCAGCCCAGGCCCAACCGGATTGAAACTCGGTTTCACGTCATCGCCAACGCGGCAATAGGAAGCTTTCCTATTGGTTGTTTTTTTGGGACGACGTGGACACGCTAGTTACTTAGCATATCCGCCTTTTATTTAGTATAGATTTAAACAGTAGAGCACAATAATGTGCTAATGGATGTGACTTTTTAGCAGTTTTTGTAATCAATGGGTTTTAGTTTCAAGACTGAATGGTTTCTTGTTGTAATGACAAATACATTGCAGTACATTTATACAAAATACGTAGAGTACATTTGTTAACTGATAGATATATCTGTGTAAAACAATTGAAATGCCAAACTTATCGAGTTTCTGCACGGTTTTGCAATTTTCAAATGTTCTTTATTCAGTTTTCTTCCAAAACAACTTTAAACTTGAAAAACAATTCGACAAATTACTAAAAACTTTAAAATATACTTAAAACACACATGTTAACTCTATAAAAACCATAATTATCATTAATTAAGAAAGGGAATCTTATTTTTTTTCCCGCGTTCCTGCACAATGTTGCATTTCAAAAATGTTTCTTTGCATCAAAGTTAACTAATTTTTTTCTTTTAAAAAAGCTTAAAATTTGTAAAAATTGATAAACTACTAAAATCTTTAAAATATACTTAAAACACACAATTTAACTCGATAAATAAAATACAGAAACGTTATAAATTGGTAAAAACACAAAGAAATTATAAATAAATAAACACACAATATACCATTAATTGAGAAAGTGAGTCTCAATTATACATACTTGAAGCTTCAAATAACTTTTATTAACTTACCCGAAATAAAATATTGATTGATTTTAAGGTGATAACTAACCTTTCTGTTAAACAGTTATTTTTTTTTGTTTTTGACATTGCTAAATAGTTTTTTTTTTGTAAAAAGGCCTCAACATCGCTAAATAGTTATATAATTTTTTTTTTGGTAAAATAACATTGCATATAGTTATTTGATATACCAAAATGTTTTATTTATAAATGAGACCATGGAAAGCGAAATAGATGTTGAATACACTACTTGAAACCTTGGCATCGTTTTTGCTACATGCGAATTATATTTATATTTTATTTTAATACGGTTCTGAATTGTAATGTATTTATGATAATTTTTATATTATGTATCTTTTTCTTATTGTGTTCTTTTCTTACATATGTTTTAGATTAATTTTTCTTAGCATATATTTTAAAAACCTACCTTACTAAAATTAAAGTTATGTTTTACCAAATAAATTTATGTAGTTATTAAATTAATATATTTAATATATAAATTAAAAATAATATAGATTATTTAATTGCTATTTAAGTTATTGTGTTTGTTAATTGTATAGTTAATAATCCACATCCACATATCTTTTCATTAAAAGTCCTGAGAAACTAACATATTTTTAATGTTGGTGTGAAAAATAACCTTACACATGATAATAACAATTAGATATGAAGTACATAAAACTAATGTGCCAAAATAATATCCTGAAACACTAACATTAATCAAAAACTATTGTTGATTGTCTCAAGTTTTACTATATAGTACACAAAGTTATTCTTCTAAAATGATTTTTTTCTAATTAATATCACTTAATGAACAATGTTTGTTTACTTATTATTGTATTAAGATTTGCTACTACATCATCAAATCTAAGTTCAACTGGAATTTGTTTTAATGAATTTTTATTATTTTATTTGCGTTGACAAATCCTCCTATTAAATTTTTTTTCTTATGAATCATATTCTGGTAAAAATAACTTTTCGTTCCACTTATTCGTCAATATAAAAAAATATATATCTAGGAAATTAAGACGAAGTTGAACGGTGCAACAAAAACAAACATAAATATTTTGAGCTACTTATGGGTTTTTCTTTCTCATGTTGATTGATAACCGAATGGATTTACTGTATATTGAAGGATATGTTCCACTAAATTAGTTATGATTTTACATATGTTGGCCATGATGCTTAAAGCAGTCATCATGATAGCCTAAAGAAATAAAAACTTTACTATCTAGGCCAATCCTATAAACTATTAACGTGAGCCTTTGAAGTAGTAAACTGTAAACATGTTCCCTGCTTTTCACACAATATCCAGTAAATGGTTTAATAAGTGATGATTAAAACTTCAGAACAAATGTCGTTGTTCTCAGAACAAAACACTCAACCAAATGGAAAGGTAGAAAGCTAGAGTCATCTAAAACCAGTATAACAATACCTTTAGTTAAGATCTGGTCTGGATCTATCTTAATTGTTTTAATTACTTAAAAGAAATGAATATAAAAGAAAAAACAATGAGTACACGAACATAACTGTAAACAATGATGTCATGACTGTGTAAATCAAGTTTTTTTTTTTGTCAACTGTAAATTAAGTTTATTAGCTTGGTTTTACACTCTTGTTAATTCCTTTTCTATCAGCTTCGCAGATTCTTTGCCTCCCAACCAGGTGAGGTACTGAATGGTTTATCAGTTTTCGTAGCAGGAACATAGCAGGACCAGCTTGGCTTCTGCATCATGCACACAACAAAGAGCTAGCACCCTATATCCAATTAGCCGGTGAAAACTCGTTAGGTACATTATGCATATATATAAAACCCAATGAGAGGATAACATTTAAGTGTATGTCACTCCCAAGTTTCCACCTTCAGTGGAAGCCCATATCTACAACAGGGGATACTGACATATTCATGATTGCTAAGAAGTTAATGGAAGTAGGTCA
>NC_027750.1:33667693-33672519 GCF_000695525.1 Brassica oleracea var. oleracea
AGGAATGCTTGTTCCTTATCAAATTTAGCAAGGAATGCTTTTGTTCTATATTTCTCTACAAAAAAAGGAATGAAGAGGAACACGAAGGAAAAACTATTCCTTGTGAATGGTGAATTTTTTTGGGAATGATAAGGAATTCAGTGTTCCCTTTCGTTCCTTGGTCACCATTCAAAGCCTTTGTTTTTGCTTTCGGCGTACTATTAGATAAGGGAATCTTCTTAGGACCCTACTTGTTATTTGGGTAGTTTCGTCGATATTGAACTGAATAGTGTATTGATGTTCCTTGTTGGGCATATGTAAAGACAACGATTGATTTTTTTTTTGTCAACAACAACGATTGAATTAAAGTATCCTTTTCTGCAATTGCCGAGAAACTTTCATATGCTTACACATATACCTCGACGCACTAGTCGCTCTCATTACTATTAATTGTTGTCTGTTCTTTTGTTAAAATATGGAAAACTATTTTATTTTCTTAATTCACAATCAGAAAATCTCGAACTTCTCTTTCGATCCCACAATTTTCAAACAATTGTCACAGCCAAATATCGTTATAGAATTGCACACTTGAACATCTCTAAAACCAACCACATGCATGAACTCGTGATAAACACACATATATTGCCTAAATTTAGCCATATGTGACTTTTCAAGATTTATCTAAACTGAGTTACAGAAAAAAAAAAGATTTATCTAAACTGCTGGTTCGTTTCCGCGCGCAGGTCAGAATTTAAATTTGTATATATTTTTTTTTCCAAAAAAAAAAGATTTATCTAAACTTATCTTGCTCATAAACCTAGATGATTCGTTTCAATGATTTTTTTTGTATGACCAGGAAGTGAATCCTTATACGAGCTACGAGCCTGTGTCACATGCCAAGATAACAATGATGTGGGCCATGTGGCGCATACTGCAAACCTCTGCTATATACGTGATATGCAAGCAAGAGAGATATTCGTAAATATATTCTGGTTTGCATGTGGAGATTTGCAAAATCAAGAATAAGGAAAGCAGAAGGTTGTGGTAAATAACTGAGAAACTTGACATAAGAGAGTTGCGGCTTTTGGAAGAGAAAAAGAGTGGAGCATCAGACGAACTAAGAGAGATTAGATTAGGTTCAGGTGACTGAACAAAGAAAAAATTGCCGTAGTTATCTTTTGAGCAAAAAGTGCAATTGTTGGTGTGCGCTAAGGTTTTAGCCTCTAGGTAACTTTAAAGATTTGTGAGTATTGAATCAATCGGTCTAAGAGCACCTTCAGTGAAAAAAATTGATTGAGTTTCTCACAAAACGAACAAAATAAAATATAGAAGGATGAAAAAGAAGAAAAAATATTTCATTTGAGAACTCAATATATTCATCGGAGGTGTTAGTTTATATATTTTGATTGATTTAGAAATCCATATAGTATTTATAAATCCAAGTAAAATATGCAAATCCGGAGGTTTTTTTTCGGATTTGAGTCTTTGTATTTTTAACTAAAAAATCCAAACAAATCCATTCAAATCCATTATTAAATCAAATATATTAGTAAATCCGTACGATTGAATAACACTTGATTTGATATAGAATTTATGAATCATTAAACCAATAACACATGATTTTAATCCAGATTTGAAAATCATAGAACCAATAACACTAAATTTAGTTCGGATTTTCAAATTTATTAAAATACAACAACCAATAACCCCTACGAAGTAATTTCCTTAATACAGATATCACTTTTTAAGTGATCTATTTTAATGTTTAAATTTACATAAATAAGTTGTATTCAAATATGATATTTTTGTTTTGATATACTACTTAAGAAATTTTGTGGATGGACATACTCTAAAATTTTTGAATGCTTCATGCAAATTTCTCTAAAATATGTATTAATATATATTTTATTTAATAGTATAGATTAGAGATGTATAAGAGAACATATTTAAATTTTACAATATAACTTCATAAATAGTTTGAAGATAACTTCACTAAATTAACCAAAAAGTATTTAATGTATCTTATCATAAAGAACCGCTGACCATCACGAATCTTATTATCCCATATAATATAAAATGTATGGTTTCTACTTAAGTAGTTTAAAAAAGAGCTCATACATTTTTGACAAATATATATATATATGACAATGACAATAATAAAAAGAAGACTGTAGGTGAATAAGAAAAATCAAATCCATCAAAGCAGGAGAAGAACTAAACCTCTTCCACGTCATTCATAGTTTTATTTTTCATTCTAAAACATAATTCTACTGAAAACTATAAGTTTTGACATTATATTTAAGAGCAATTTAGTCGAAAAACATAGAAAGATCGCTAAATTAAGAGAATGCCAACGAAAGAAAAGATGAGATTTCGTTTAGATTATATGAATTTGCATCGGTAACCAAAATACAATATACGGCGCAGCTGTAACCCAAATCCAACATAAGAGTTGCCAGAGATTTTTTTATTCTCTTTCTTCAAACTCTTACTTCCTCCTTTTACTTCTTCTTCTGCTTATTTTTTTTATTCTTCTAATGAATTCCAAAAAACTGACCAAATGTGAGCGGTCTACACATGGTAAATCAATTTAATGTGTAATTGTCTGTTTTTTACCAGAATTCTGCAGATTTAAAACATTTAGAAGTCGAACCAGATGTTATACAGATTTTGATTCATGGGGTCGTTCGCTTCATCAGCACTCGCATGATTTTCCCTAAGTTCGAAGAGTGCTGAGCCATCACAATGATCATTTGTAGCCACACAATTAATTATTTTTGTAATTTAGATATGTAAATATAATATTCGTCGGTCAAAAGTTTTGTTGCCTCAGCTACAATATATATTGGCCGTGTATGTGATTGTTATGACAAGACCATAAAATATTAGCCGGCCAATATTTTGTTTGCACCAGGTACAATATATATTAACCGTATACTATTTATCATTAATAATATTTCTAACTAGGTTAAGACTAAACTCTATACATTACTATACTCTGAACCCAAACACTAAACTCTGTACCCTTATTACAATATCCTAAATCTTATACCCTTATTCTCAACTTTACCACCTCCGCCCTAATGTAAGTGTAAACAAGGTATATAGAAAAATAAATTCGTATACAGTTTAGTATCGATTTAACCGGCTAACATCTCTGTTCACCTAAAACGATAACGTTTAAAATATTTGCTTAGCTGGATATTTTCTGAGTGAACCGAGTGTTGTAACTATTGACTGGCCAATTCAATTGTTTCTATATTACGGATACATAGGTTAGCAAAAAATCCAATGCCCTGAATACTAAACCCTAAACCCAAAATACCAAACCCTAAACCCAATAGGAAACCCGAAACCCAAACCATAGTCCCTAAACCTGAAACCCAATAGTAACTCCAGAACCTAAACCCTAGTCACTAAACCCCAAACCCTAAACACAAAATAATAAACCCTAAAACCAATAGGAACCCCTGAACCCAAACCCTAATGTCTAATCTGTAAACCCTAAACCCAAAAGACTAAACCCTAAATACAATAGGGATTAGACATTTGGTTTTGGGTTCCCGGGATCATATTGGGTTTAGGCTTTAGTATTTTGGATTTAGGGTTTAGTATTTTAGGTTTATTGTTTACGGTTTAGTCACTAGGATTGGGTTATGGGGTTCCTATTGGGTTTAGGGTCTAATATTTTGGATTTAGGGTTTAGGGTTCAGGACATTGGATTTATTGTTTGGGTTAAGCGTTTATTATTAAGGGTTTCAGGTGTAACATTTTTTGGTGTGGTTATCTAAATCCTTACACCAACACACTTATTCCCAACCCTACCCCTATACCTCCACGTAAGTGTAAACAAATTATCAATAAAACTGATTTCTTATACAGTTATGTATCTTGTTAACCGGATAACTTGTCCGTTCACCCTAAGCGATAATGCATTGAAGTTCATCTTAGCCGGGTATTGTTAGAATTACTCATCGGTTGTAAATATTGTCCGGTCATAGAGTTTGACTCCATATTACATGCACATAACTTTATAAGAATCAAGATCATAACTATGACATATGAAATGAATTTACGAGTAATGTTTAGGCAATGTTTTCATTGATCACGACAAATGGTTAGACAATTAATATTATATATACTTCTTTAAAAAATGAGTTACTTGAGATTAAAATCCGATTTTTAATTTCAAATTGTTATAGAGTCAATATAGTATTTACGCGGTTAACGAACAAGAAGATCTTATATGACACGTCAACTGTACAACATATATAACATATATATGAAGTGGAGAAACAGCGGTGAAGAACTTCGTCGGAGACGCAGCGGCGGAGGGCTTCACTGGAGACGAAGGGTGCAAGAGCTTGACCAGGGACACAGAGATCGAGAACTTCACCGGAGACGCAGCGGCGGAGAGTTACACCGGAGACGCAGCGGAGGAGAGCTTCACCAAAGACGCAGCAGCCGTTTGCGTTCCATCTTTCTCCCCCATATTGACCGTCACGGTGACTGGTTTCGCTGAATAGTAGAATAAAATGGGAGAAAAATCCCAAATCTTAAATTTTCGTTTTTTTTAATTCTATCGTAATGCAGTGAAATGAAATGCAACCTGACAAAAGATACATAAGAGAATAACGTGACAGAGTGATCGATCTTTGCGTATTCTAATAGAAGATTTGGTCTACGATTTTAGCGGATAATGAGATGTTTGTGTTGTAGGGGTAGCAGAGTAAAAATGCACTTCGAACAGTGACAGTTTTGATTCAATGGGTATATCGCTAAATACGTAAAAGTCTTTTGGTATAGCTCCTAATCTATATATATATATATATATATATATATATATA
>NC_027750.1:33672558-33673252 GCF_000695525.1 Brassica oleracea var. oleracea
ATATGTTGGTATCTCTCCTGCTTTGCCACGTGGAAAGTCGTTCGCTGCGGAGGCGACACGTGTCCGTCACAACATTATTTAGGCTTCAAACTTATAAATTTTGGGCCTTATACAACTCTAATTTTTCAAGTCCGGTAACCCACAAAGTCCACCTCTGAACCAGTAGCCGTAATCAATTATATATAGATAGATAACAAAAAAAATCCACATCATCGTAAACTACTTTGCCACTTAAATTATTTGTCGGTCTCTTTAGACTCTATTATTTATGACTCTAAACTTTGATTTGGGTCTATACAATAATATTATTCTTACTATAGTCAACTAGCAAATGAAAAATAGATTTGATTCATCCGCCAATTTATTTTTCTAAGTTAATATATGGTCAATAATTGTATCCCAATTTTAATTTATAAATAAATAGAATGACGAGAGGTTTGAGATCAAACATTAAAATCGATGTGCCGTTAACCAGTACTACAAAGCTCTGCACACATGAAATTAGCCATGTGTTTACCCGTAACTGAAGAATCGAACCTTACCAAATAAAAAACGTAATCAAATTTCATAAATCAGGTATATTTCTATATATCATGTATTCTATATTTTTCTGAAACTAAAATATTAAAAACAAACGATAACCCAACCAAAATCAATAAGTATCTCAATTTGAAATATAATTTACAAATCTAAA
>NC_027750.1:33673459-33685390 GCF_000695525.1 Brassica oleracea var. oleracea
AATTTATCAATAAAATTTACTCAAATTAACCAAAATAATCTAAAACGCCGGTAACCGAAAGAGACCCGATTTTGTTTTTGATATTAGCTGGTTCCCCACTTTGTTGTCCAAACTGAACCAAAAAAACAAAATATCTGAACGAGAATTGAATCAAATTTTATAAATAACCGAACATATCTTATATCTGTAGAATTAAAAAATAAGATAAAATAAACCAAAACAATTCCAAAAAAAAAAATTATAAAAAAGTTTAAATTTTAAAAAAATATAATTCGAAAACATAAAAAAATATGTTTTTTATTTAAATAATTATTTTTTATATATATTTCAAGAACAAGGATATAAGAGTATTTTGCCACTTATTGAAAATATATTTTTAAAAATGTCCATTTAGTGATGGTAAAGATCAATAATGGTACTATCAATGTGGTAAACATGAAATTTCACCTATTATCTATTTAAAGTTAATATTTTCTTTTATTATGTCAAATTGGACTAAGAATAATAAGAATATATATATATATATATATATATATATTATCATATTATTCTGAATTGTTTTTTGCTAATTTTGTATTCTGTGAAAAAATAGAATAATGAAGGATATTGTCATTTTAATTCCAAACCAAAAATGTTTATTAAAAATAAGGGCACTCGCACAGGTTGAAATTCATCAGTATCTAACAAATTTAAAAATATTAAAAGCTGAAAAAGAAGAAAGAGAAATGATAAACAAAAAAGAGCAAGAGTGGTACCTGTGGGAAGAACTTTCATACATTTCTAAAGAATCAGTGAACACATGTAATATCATTTAAAAGGTTTTTTTTATTTTAATTTTTAAAATTATTAATAACTAAATTATGTACAAAAATAATAAGAAAAATATTAGTGAGGTACTCTACTTGCTATTTTACCACTAATGATGTCCTAACAATGTGATCTCAGAATTATATTCATTATTGTTTTTTATAATATAGTTTTCAATCAACCGTGATTTTTAAATACTTCATAAAATTAATATAAATTTATATAAAACATCATTTTTTATTAACTTTCCGCCCGTAGGATGGACCGATCCTAGTTTCTCTATATTAATCTATATCCACTTATCCAGTGCCATTCAAACATTTTTAGATAGCCTAAGAGAATTTTAACAGTATGTTTTTAATTTTTTTTTGTTAACATCCAATACTTCAATCAGATTTTAGATATTCTGATTTAAAAAATAACCCTCTAATATCATATTTGATGTTTTATATCACATATATATATACTCATAATAGAAGTCACTTAATTTTTTATAAGCAAATTTAATTATATTAATGATTGCTGAAAATTTATAAACTGATTTAAATATATAGTAATGTTTCTCTATGTTACCATAATTGTTTTACTATAGTCAATTATAATTTCATTAAAATTATTTGTTAAATAAAAAAATGTACAATTACAATAATTATTATCTACCAATACACTTATTCGAAATAGTTATTAATAAAAAATTCCTCAGTTCAGAGATCATTCATGTACCTCGGACGGAGAATTTACAGGCGGATAGTCTAGCACGCAGTGCCAGAAAACAATCGTTCGTTGTTCACATGGATGCCAGAGTTACCAGTTTGGTTTGCAGAATCAGTATGTCTGTTTAAGTTGATGACAAAAAAAAAATTAATAAAAAATTCATAAAATGCTAAAAATACTTATAAATATTATTATTTTATAACAAAATTATAAATTCTATTTATATATAAATACTAACAATTTTTTTTTAATATGAATAGAATAAATTAAAATATGCCCCTCAAACTATATATGCTCTAATCGATTGCTTGGCCATGTCTATATCTTTGTTAATATTTTGTTATAAACAATACTACAACTATACACGTATTAGAAAGCCTCAGTTCAAAAAAAAAAAAAAAAACTATACACGTATTACTATTATTAAAAATATATAAACTAAGTTACATATAAACATTAATAAAAAGCTGCACTTGAAAAAACTAACTAAAAATACTCTCTTTGTCTCAATAGTTTATGCTTTGGCTGGGCCTATATTGAATCACGTGTGTGAAGTATAAATTGGATTGAACAACTTCTAAGATTTTGTTAAATGATTACTAATAAAGAGTAACATTTTTTAACTATCTCTTTGTGTCATATTCATTAGTCTCAAACTGTTGTTTCTAACTTTACCTCAAGATAAAGAAAATGTCATTAGGGGAAAAATTGTTAGCTGAAAAAAAAATGTTAGCTGGAAAATGTTTTTCTTACTTATTTAGTTATGTCTTATAATCAATTATTTTTATATAAATCTAATGACATTTCACTAAAATGTTCTAACAAATGCCTTCGTTCTATTATATGTTAACGTAAATTTATGTAATTTACAAAATATATTATCAATGATTAATTCTTGGTTTTCTTTTTTTACAAAATATATTATCAAAATGATTAATTCTTGGTTTTATGTTTTCGTTTTATATCATATTGGTTTTTGTTGATTACATTTAAACTAACCGAAAACTCACATATTGGTAATATATTTAGAGGAAGA
Organism: Brassica oleracea var. oleracea; assembly: GCF_000695525.1. Lineage (NCBI taxonomy): Eukaryota > Viridiplantae > Streptophyta > Magnoliopsida > Brassicales > Brassicaceae > Brassica > Brassica oleracea. The sequence goes on from NC_027750.1 coordinate 33,676,017, forward strand.
AAGCAATTTTTTTATATAAAAAGAGTAATTTTTTTATCAGAAGAAGAGCAATTAACCTCAAGTGAAAATAGTTAAAAAAATCTCAATCAAAAATTCGGCTGGTAAAAGAAAAACAGAAAATGGAGGTTCAAGGTTCTGTCCCACAGAGGCAAGACTTTCAGTCTTTGGGGGAGACTTCCAAAGTCAAGCTTAAGATAAAACAAATGGTGGAAGTCCCAAGATCAACATGTTTGATTCTTTTTCACATTAAAATAAATGGTTAAAACATAATTGTTTAAAAGAAAAACAGAGAAGAAACACAAAGGCAAATCCTTTCTCAAACAAAACAAAGGCAGCAAAGCTCTGGTCCAAATCCTCGAGACTCTTTCTAAGATAAAAGCGCGTGGGCTCCATCCACTTTGATCAAGACCCTTATTTCTCAGTAAACATCACAAACCGCTAAAAGTATAGACATTAGAAAAAAATACACAAAGGACGCAAAATTCTACTATATGTTAAATCATGCTTCCACAACTTCTTATTTATTTATTGGTAAATTTTTAAATACTTCCGATTGACTTGGTCTGCTTCCACATTAACCAGGGAAAAAAATAGATCCCCTCTATTAACGCATTATGTCCTAGTGTTGTATATAAAGGTGCATAGAATCAACTAAGTGATATCACCAACAACCTTTTTCACTTACACAGCTTTTAAGACAACCTAAACTTGGTAAGTGTTTTTGAGGGAGAGTGAGAGATCATGTCAAAAGAGATTGAGCTGCCAGGTTTCAGATTCCACCCGACCGAGGAGGAGCTTCTTAATTACTACCTCAAGAACATGGTTTACGGCAACATATCCAAAGTTGAAGTCATTGGTTTTCTCAACATCTATCGTCATGATCCATGGGACTTACCTCGTATGTATATCTAGCTTTCTTCATTTCTAAAAAAATCCATTATTCTCAAATTGGTATTAATAAGTTTGAATTTGTTTGATTACAGACTTATCGACAATTGGGGAGAGGGAATGGTATTTTTTTGTGCCAAGGGAAAGGAAGCATGGCAACGGAGGTAGACCAAGCAGGACAACCGAGAAAGGATATTGGAAAGCAACTGGTTCCGATCGTAAGATCATAAGCTTGTCTGAACCAAAACGTATGATTGGGCTAAAGAAGACCCTTGTGTTCTACAGCGGAAGAGCACCTGGAGGAAGCAAGACTGACTGGGTCATGAACGAGTTCCGGATGCCTGACAATTTCACCTTACCAAAGGTGCCTTTTTAAGTTATGATTCAGTTATTTGATCAAGTAACAGCTTAGTTATTAATCTTATGTTATCTTTTGATCGCAGGACGTTGTGCTTTGTAAGGTATATAGAAAAGCCACTTCACTTAAAGTATTGGAGCAAAGAGCAGAGATGGGAGCTAAGATGAATCAAACATGCCCAAACTCTCCTCTCTCATCTTCCGACACCATATCTTTCGTCGGAAAAGAAGAAGACATGATGATGACTTCTTTCCCTTTTCCTCAAGAAGCAGCCATGAAAGAAGCAAACAACAACAACTTCATGCTTCAAGGGCATACCGAAGAGAAACAGAGGGAAACAGAGATGAAAGAACCTTCTTCATCACTGAAGCTGCCGTGTGGGGTCTTACCACTACCGGAGCTGCAGTTACCTAAACAAGGATTCGAATGGGGACAAGACCAGTTCTTGAGTATAAGCCCATGGCTCCAGAATCTTACACCTATAGTTAACTTATTAAATTTTTAGGCTATGTAAAGAGAAAATCTCACGACAAGTTTAACTATTCTTCACCTGGAAAAACAGAACTTGTAAGACACTAAGATGTAAGATGTTTGTCTTTAGCTTAAGAGTTACCTATTGTATTTTTATTTACTGAGATAAATGTATCTTGTGTAAGTTTGTAACGTAAGAAAAAAATAATGTATACAAGTCAGAATCTTGACTGTACAATTCAATTCAGTAAAACAAAAGTGCTATACTTTGAATCATGGACTTCTCATGTATGATAATTTCTCTCGACCGTACCAAGTTTTAGATTCCATAGAATATACGAGAAGAAAACTAGAGTAATAACGATAGAAGTCATACCCATGTTGAATCAATCGATGTTGCTATTATCTTGATCGGTTACAAATCTTGCTTTGTGGCCTTTCAATGACTTTTTTCAGTTTGTGGGACCTTAGTCCCATCATTGACCGTAGACCCATTAGTTTCTTCTCCTTCGTAATCCACTCACTGCTGGTGACCCATTATTTCCAATTCTCTGACTCCGAGAAACAGGGGAAGATACACCCTAGAGGCAAAAGCGTTCTCTTTTGTTTTCTTTGGCCACAAAACGGTGACGGTTCACGCATTACAATGGAAGATTCACGTTAGCAGGCGGCATAAGTCAAACACTCAACGAGATAGAGACCTTGCAAATTCATCTTTGAGAATTAAATGCTTCTGGTTATGAATAACTAGTTAAAAATCAATTAAGAACTACTTTTAAACTCAAAACACGTATATATAATTTTTCCACACCCGTAGTTCCAACGACTAAATCTCACAATCTAGAGAACTAAAACCTAAGAGATAAATTATAGTTGCATGAACACTGCTCCGATGAATTTTTGGCTGCCTCCAGTCTTCCGCGCATTCAGTGGAATGTGGCACGAGTACTACTTGACGGAGGCTAGCCATGACGTAGTTACTGCCAAAACCGGAATCCTCCACATGAGCACACCTTCTCCGCCGCCGCAATTCTTTCGTACCGAACCTAGAACTATCACGATGAGTCCTCTTATTTGCTTGGAAATGTCATCCTTTGATTTTTCCGACGAGTACTCTAGAAACAAAGTTCACGGCTCAAATCTATTTGAACAAGGCGTCTTTATGGTTTCCGAGATTCACCTAGTCTCATCCAGTTCAACTCTAATTGCAGAGGCCTTCGCGATGCGGTTGGCTCTTTGCATGGCGTTAACCTTAGAGTTCCCTACACTCGAGGTTCTCTCCAACCTTTAAACGCTCATCAGAGCTATCACCGGCAACATTCAGTCTAAAGAAATCATCGGAATCGTTGAAGATATCCGAGTGATCTCCTCTGGTTTTGCATCAGTTTCGTTCTCTTATCTCTCTCTTTCGGAAAATGTAATAGCCGATGGCTTAGCTAAAATGCCTCTTCAAGCTTCTTTATCTTTGTAATGGACTCCTTGAATTGAGCCATCTTTGGGCTCTTTTCAGTTTCTTTAGTTTTAATGAAATTTCAGTGATAAAAAAAAAATAAAAATATATTATAGTTGCATTAAGTTCGAGTTTTGATATGTTCACAAATAACAATAACATCAACATGACAATTTGCTCAGATGAATTATTTTCAAGTAATTAAATCAACTCTAGTTGTATTCAGTTAATTTATGATCATGAATCATGAAGTAGGTAGTTAATAAAGTTCAAGCATTAAGCACAATACAAGTGAAGTATTTTAATGATAACTATCTAATGTAAGAACCCTAAACATTCAGTTTCTTCACTTCATTGAACCCTACCTAACACCTAACTGTGAAATTAATCAGACATAATTAAAGAACACAAAAACAAAGAAGAATAAAATTGCATAATTAAAGAGGTATAGAAAACTTGTCCAAGAAAAGTACATAGTCAAATAATGGCCTTTCCAAAGCTTACATTCTCGAAAGCTCAAGTCTGTAAGAATAAAACGTAAACTCCTAATTTTCATCATAAATGGTATTTAGAGACAATGGACCACTGACTCTCTTGAAAATGGAAAAATCAAACAGGAGAAAGCAAAACTTTAGACTGGTCGTGTGCATCGGATCAAACGATCAGAAAATGAGATCGATCAATCCTTTCTGGTCGAGGAACGTTTTCGTCGATCGATCAATCATGATGTCACGTTGATCGATCACTATATCTGTCCGTCGCCCATCGCTCGATCCGTTTATGTAATTAATTCACCAGTTCTTGTTCTTCATTTTAACTTCTTCAAATCATCTCAAAATTCATTTAAATTCTTGTAAAACTCACCACATTCATTAAAAAGCTCTTAACCACCTAAAGCACCTGAAAACATAGATAAAAATACTCCAGAAAACCTAAAACGACTAAAAAGTAAAAACCATGTCAAAGGTTAGTAAAAACCAGAGTATATCAGTAAGGCTTCTACGGATCTGACCTGTCAGAACAACAAGAGAAGAATGAAACAGTTTATGGAGTCCGTAGTAGTGAGCAATAAACATGGTCCTCTTTTATATTTTATGGTATGGAGTTGCCTTCATATTTGGGTTTTATCTTGAACTCAGCAACTAATGTGTAATAATGTGTGGTTTTGTCCAAACTGGAGACAAGATCCGGAAGTGAATATATATATGCAAGAATGGTGCTGTTATCATCTTCTCTAAGGAGACAAGCCATGCTGATTATTTCATAACCTATGCCAACGCGTTGCAAATTCGGCCGTGCACATTCATTTTCTTGAGATCTGAAACTTATCTTTATAGAATATAGGAAATGAGCTGTGGAAGGGAACATTGAGCAGACATAGACACTCATTGTTCAATATTATAAGTTTATGACAACCAATAGATTCCTCATTGCCTCTCTTTCCTGGTGGTGTATATAAGTATTACCTGGAGAGGCATTGAGAAGCACAACAAACACTTTAGCCTTCTCTTCGCTCATTAACAAGAGAGAAACAAAAAATGGCTGTCTCCTTCCACGTTCGATCTAACAGTTACCCCTCCAGACTTCACCCACAAGCTGCTCATGTTGATGAGCAGTTAACTCGACTGAGATCTTCTGATGAAACCTCGACATCTTCAAGCTCTTCTATATGTCAAAGACTTGACAAACTTCAAGATCTTCACGAGTCTCTTGACAAACTTATTCGCCTACCTTTCACACAACATACTTTACCTCTAGAGAAGAACAAGAAAGCTGTCGAGCAGATTCTTGATGGATCTCTCAGGATCTTGGATCTGTGCAACATTTCCAAGGATGCTTTGTCGCAGATGAAAGAGGGTCTCATGGAGATCCAGTCGATGCTGAGAAGAAAGCGCGGAGATCTATCGGGAGAGGTCAAGAAGTACTTAGCCTCAAGAAAATCCATCAAGAAGTCATTGCAAAAGGTCTTTAAGAGTTTGAAGATCAAACAAGACCAAGAGTGCAACGACGAGTCTTTGGCAGCGTTTGGAGAAGCAGAAGCTATTACAGTTGGTCTGTTTGATTCTCTGTTGTGCTTCATGTCTGGATCGAAGACATGTAGCAAATGGTCACTTGTCTCAAAGCTAATGAACCAGAAGAAAGTTACATGTGAAGCACAAGCAAATGAATTCAAAAGAGTTGACTCTGAATTCGAATCAGAGAAGACTTTGAAAATGGATGATGTGCAGATCCTAGAGTCATGCATTCACGATCTTGAAGATGGACTTGAATCTCTTTCCAAGTCCTTGATTAAATACCGAGTTTCGATTCTTAACACCTTAGGCCATTAAAGCCTACAAATTTTGTAGAAAAAATGTAAATATAATTACTTGTAAAAGAAACACATAAACAATGAATACAAGTTCTTTATCATATATAACTCTGTTCTCGTGATATCTCTTATTTTTTTCACGAATGATCATCAAACAACTAAACCCCTTCTCGATTTTCAGAAACGTCACATAGTTTCTTACCCTCAAATTTCACTATTTAATCATTTTGTGTTATGACTAAGTAAATTAAACAACGTTTACTTGTTCACCAAACATATCATGTGGCATCTCTGAACCTCTACACGGTTGTTGATATTAAAGATAACCCAAAAAGTGTTAAGTAATCCATTATCTATTTGTTAACATGCCATAATCTGCGGATACGGATCTTGCCACCATTATCACAGTTGTCTAAATATGCTTCCTTTTGATTAGTATAATCACAACTTCATAATGCCAACGTGTGTACACGGAAAGGTTATAAATATTCCCCTTTTCAGACGTGGGAGACAAAGCCAAGCTGGAATTGGCAGAAGCTATTAAGAGTGCTCGTGCGGTTACGCATTTTGTAAGATAATAAAAGCTTACATTTATTGTCTTATGGACATATTTCAGCACCTTCAACGTGATTAAGATCTGACTTTTTCATCAGCATTGTCTTTTGCTTGTCGTATGGCACACTAATCTCAAAGTTCACAGAGCAAAAATATTATATAACTCCTAGAAGATAGGCATGAGACTTGCACGAGTGACATTGCATTCAATAGCAAACAAGCCAGCCTGGAATATATCTCATTGCAATGAAACTGATCTCAATGCATTAAGTAACTGGAGATATAGTTGGAGGGAGACACTGAGCTTATATGGTGGAGATCTTTATCTTTACCATTATTTGTGTTAGTGAGAAAAAGATGCCTTATGCCATCTTGAAAGGGGAACATTGTATTAATGGTGTTAATATTTTAATCACCATGAGATTCCTCTTGCCTATATATATGTACTGACCTTTGAGGCAATGCGAAAGCATAATAAACATCTTTGGCTCTCTCAAAACTTCTCTTTGATCAATAACAAAGATCTTAAGATTCAAAACAATGACAGTTTCTTTCCATAATCGCTCTAACAGTTTACCTTCTAGATCTCACCCACAAGCCGCTCGTGTCGATGAGCAGTTGGCCTGTTTGAGATCTTCTGAGGAAGCCTCAACATCTTCTATCTGCAAAAGAGTTGACAACCTTCAAGAACTACACGAGTCTCTTGACAAGCTCATTCGTTTACCCTTTACCCAACAGGCACTAGCACAAGTACAAAACAAGATATTCGTCGAGCAGCTTCTTGATGGATCTCTCAGGATCTTGGACTATTGCAACATTTCCAAGGATGTTTTGTCGCAGATGAAAGAGGGTCTCATCGAGATCCAATCTATTCTACGAAGAAAGCGAGGTGATCTATCAGAAGAGGTCAGGAAATACTTAGCCTCAAGAAAGTCCCTCAAGAAGACATTCCCTAAAATACAAAAGTCTCTCAATGTTGTTGCACGTGAAGGAGAGTCTTTGGCTGTCTTTGGAGAAGCAGAGGCTATCACAGTTTCTATGTTTGAGTCTCTCTTTAGCTACATGTTTGGATCAAAGACTTGTGGAAAATGGTCAGTCGTCTCAAAGCTAATGAGCAAGAAGAAAGTTACAGCTGAAGCTCAAGTAAACGAATTCACTAGGGCTGATTCTGAATTTCAGTCTGGAAAGATCTTGAAGATAGAAGATGTTCAGATCCTAGTGTCATGTATTCAAGATCTTGAAGATGGAGTTGAATCTCTTTCAAAGACATTGGTCAAATATAGAGTTTCAATTCTTAACACATTAGGCCACTAAAGACTACAATTTTGTACGTAAGAGAAGATAATAGAAACTTATTCAAGTCTCAGGACATATTATTTATTTGATCTCGGACTGTTTAACCAATCAAAGAACAAGATCATTCTAAAAACAAGTTCTCAGGCATTAGCTTTTAAAAAAAAAAAAAAAAAAAAATTAAAAAACAAACCAATCGCGGGCCGCCACGTGTCAGTGGGGCCCGCGAACAGTGTAAGAAACTCACTAAAATCGGTTCTTAATTAGTAATTTTTGTAACCGATACTTAAGGGTTTTGTGGGGGCCCACGCACTAAAAAACCCACTAAGTACCCCGGATAATCATGCTCTCAGTTTTAACTTTCAACTTTTCACCTCATGGTTTAAGATTAGGTTAATAACTTCTATCCACCTAAATGACGTTGTGTCGATTATTATTTATTTAAATAAGATCACTGATTAGTGAGATTACTAAATTTCAAACGTTCTCTGTAATTATAATATGTAATGTCTGTATGTTGGGAAACATTTGTAGTGTAATTTGTGTACTTTCACATGTTTTTTTTTTTTTTTTTTCTAACCGAGTATCCTGGCCCCACCGAAGTGGTCCAGACTAGAGACCGAAGTGAGCATGGACGCTGCCAGGGCGTCACCATGTGGCTCACCGTGTAACGGTATTCGGTCTCGGGTGCTGCAGCCCACATGTAAATTTCGCAGTGGCCAAGGCTCGAACCTAGGGGCAAGCACTCCAGCTGGAGCTCCTATACCACTAGACCAAATCAACTTGGTTAGCTGGTCTAGTGGAACGACGAATACGGATCATGCCCATCTGATATCTTAAATCCACACGTTTTCTGCTGCTAATAACTTGTTCATGTTTGTGTTGCGGGAAGCAACGTAAATGATGCAAAAAGAAATTAAGAACTTTTGAGCTCCGTGTGCATGCACATGTCAAAATCGTCGGATAAGGAGCTTGTCTCATTTCTTTTGAAACGGTCGTGTAATTTTTTTTTTTTAGTTTTCCCTTTTTGTTAAAGAAATTTTTTGTGATTGAAGAAAGATCTTATATCTTTTTATTTATTGGGAAAATCACATAGATAGTATTAAAAAATATTTATCACAAATAACACGGAAAAATCCTCCAAATATCATTCATTCTGTTCATGTAAGGTTGTATCCGGATGCAAGGTTGTATCCGGATGCAAGGTTATAAGAAAAATATACATCATTCATCCAACAAAACAAAAAAAAAATCGTAATCATAAATCCTATCCTAACTCTAGTTTCCTAAATATATTAAATCATACACTTTAATCATTGAGTTTAGGTGCCCGCTGAACCTCGGGATTTCAGATCTACAACAACGCACCACGGAGGAGTATCACTACAAGAAAACATCGACATACCAAGGGAAAAAATCCCTCGGAATTTTCTGACGGAATTCCGAAGAAACAAATTTCCGAGAAAATTTCGAGGACCACCAGTTCGTCGGAAAGCTCCTCGGAATATACCGAGGGAGAACTTCGTCGGGATATTTCGATGGACTTTCCGATGGTCCAATCCTCGGAAGTTCCGACGAAATATTCCTCGGAATTTTCCGAGGAACATGCCCCTCGGAAAATTCCGAAGAACAGGGTCCCTCGGAATATTCCGAGGAACATGTCCCTCGGTATAACGGGGTCCCTCGGTATATTCCGAGGAAGATGTCCCTCGGTATATTCCGAGGGTTCAATTCCTCGGTATGTAAAAAATATTAATTTTTTTTTAAAAAATAAAAATTTTGAAATTTAAATTCGAAAATATAAAATTAAAATTAAAATTGAAATCATATTAATTAATATTTAAAGTTTCACAAATAAAAATAAAACATTCTGAGTTTTTGAAAAAAAAAGAAACTAAGGGTCTGGCACGTCCGGGAACACCTCGTTTGGGTACATCCTCTGCATCATCTCCATCATTTGCTGGTTCAGCCTCCTCTGTGCCTCATAGCCCGCCTGTTGAGCCGCCATCTGGGTCTCCAACAAAGATATGCGATCATCCTTGTCCTTC
>NC_027750.1:33690208-33691216 GCF_000695525.1 Brassica oleracea var. oleracea
CGTCGGAATGTCCGTCAGAATACCGTTGTTTTCTTGTAGTGTATGCTGAATTGGAGCCAAGAACACATAACTTTTCCAGGATAACGTTAGACTTTTAGTTTTAAATTTTCTGAATATTTCTTGTTTTGTATAATATTTTAAAATATTTATATTTTAATTTTTAAATTATTAAAATTTAATATTAAAAAAAATAATCACACGAAATGAAGAATTAACACGAATTAGATTCTTATCCGCCCTTCAAAGGGCGGGTATATTTTTGTTTTGGTATATTTTTGTTTTATTTTTTTTAGAAATTTAATTTTCATATTTGTGTTTTTTTTATAATTATATTTGTGTTTTTCTTTTTAATCATATCTATGTATAAATCTTAATCAAAATCTATTTTATAAAATAATACATTTAAAAGTTGACGGCATACACTTAATTCTTTGTAATCATATTGCCCGTATGCCCGTTTATTTGTAATCATATTTGTCGGTTTTAGATCTTGACCGGCATGTATAATGTTGGTTTGTAATTTTTTGTTTTTTTTTAAATGTAAATATGTAACATTTTTTGTAATTTTTTCTTATATGTTAAAAAAATTTAATTTATATGTTTGTGTATATTATTTTTTAAATTATTAGTAAGAGGTTTTGATAATTGTATTGAATTTGTGATGTTACATAACTATACAATTGTGTCATGTTCATTTCACACATTAATTTTGTACTTTATTTTTAAAGAATGATTAATTTAAAATAAAATAAAAAGTTATAGTTACAATTGATATGTGTTTGGAATGTCAATATATATTGGAATATGTGTTTGGAATGTCAATACATATTGGCATAAATTTAATTAAAACATAGCTAATTTTTCTAATGTTTTTTGTTTCTTTGGTATCTGGATTTATAGTCACTTACTATTAAAACAAATATATTGGCATAAATGTTTTTTTGGTAACTGGCGTGATATATTGATAATCGGTTTTTCTGCCTATTGCAAATGTTGTAGTGTAGGGGG
>NC_027750.1:33691316-33708629 GCF_000695525.1 Brassica oleracea var. oleracea
TGCACAATGATCCCTATTATATGTGATTGTTACAGTGGCAGACAAACTCTCCACGTCGTTCACTTTATAACAACGAACCGACAACCTGTTATGGTAAGGGGCATAACCGGGTGGAATCAAGCCAAAAAGTCTGACAATGAATTACGTCAAAATCATTGTTACTTTTTTCATTTGTCTTTCAAATCTGGCTATCTCGCCAATAAACCCTTAATTCAATGGTTTCTTATAAAGACTGAGATTTGAGTTTAAGATATAATGTCCACATTAAAAGGATAAAAAATAATTACTAATTTCTTAAAAATGTGTGATAGCCAATTTTATTGACAAACACCAAAGAAAAAAATTGTGAATGCAAAGAGTAAAATCAATAACTTTTTAAAAAATCAAATATTGTTAATTATTCTACAATTAATTATTCTTTTTGTATATCAGAGTCCTCAGTGAGTTTTACTATATATACATGTACATGGCTAACTTTATAAATATTAACTGTAATAATTTTTTCAAAAGTTTATGGTTTTCTAAAGAAACATATTTGGTTCAATTTATTGAATTGATTGGTGTGTTTTCTTTAAGAATTCAAAGTATTTGTAATCAGTTTTAATAACTATGAAATTTAAATGATCATCCAAAGAAAAAATCTGGAAGGCTCAGTCCCAACTCAAACTTCCATGATGGGTTCATCCATCTGCACTACACGCTCCTTTTGCTGTTTCTGAACCATCTTCTCAGAAAAAATTCCAGTAGACCACTCGCGATCTACACTTTGTAGACAGACTAGCTATCAAGTTCTTCTCTTGTGGAATGCCTCCCAATGAGTAAGCTAACAGCTCTTTGAGTTAGAATAGCGGGGAATACTTGACTTCAGAGATATGGATGGTTTTGTATTCAAACCAACTTTGTCACTTTTGTGTACCCACTGAACGCAAGAGGTAAATGAGTGCAATGGGAGCGAAGCGTCCACTATATTACCGCGGATGCACGGGCACAAAGCTAGCTGATGCTTCCCAAAACGTAATAAAAATTAAAAAATCAAATTATAATTTCTTAAAAACTGATTTATGCATATGCACTATATTTTCCATTTAAAAAAAAAAAATATGTATGAGAAATTAGTTAATTAATGAAATAATAAATATTTATGAGAAATTAGTTAATTAATGAAATACAAATCAAATGCTTATTTTTATTAAAATATATATATTCTTTTATTTTTTGCTGAAAGATATATATATTCTTACATACATAAATATAAGAATATAAGACACCATATTTTAAATATTTTAGTAAAATAATGTTGTAAATTTATTATACTTTGTAATTTAAAACTAATTAAAATAAATAAATCAAATAATTAATATAGGTCCACGCGTAGCGCAGACAGAAAACTTAGGGGGGTGTATTCAATTGAGAGTTTCAAGTGATTTATATTAAAATGACAAATCCACTATTATTCAAACATGAATTAAAAAAAATACTTTAAAATACAATGTTATTGAACTTGTCATTTCATAAAACACTCTGAAATCTACTGTTATTGAACAAATTTTAAGTTGGAGATTTTAGAGTACTTTAATTGTTTCAAGAGTGTTTGAGTGGAGTTCTTTAGTTATAAAAATAAAAATCTAAATCTCACTGTTTTAGATGAGATTCTAGAGTGTTTTAACAAAAATCACGCCAAATTCTTTAATTCTCCTACAATCATCTACATACTCATTAAAAATCAAATTACTTCAAATTTCAGATTCAATACACCTCCATTAATTCTCAAAACAAATGCTTGTAATCACGCTTGTGTAATAATAACTAGATTTCTTATTGGTAATAGTAATTTAAAGTTTCAATAATAAATGTTGAGAGATTAATTGGATTAACTTTAAAACTAAATATATCTTAAAATGCGCAATTACATTGTGTTTGGAATTAAAAATTATTATATCAATATCTTTTAATGTTTCTGAGATATTGCAATATACTTAGCTTGTACATATGGGAGTATGTTTTGCAAGGATTAAAAACTCAAGGTTGTTGCAGTAGCATAACTAGAATAAATAATTAGTTTAACCTATAAATTTTTAATTAAAATATGATGGCTTAGAAAATGCTTCCATATAAGTTACTTAAATTAGAGAATTGATTTTAAGATCATTAATACTGTTAACATAAACATTGAAGACAAGGAAGAACAATGTTTTGCCGAGAACTATATATAAATATATGTGTAGAGCTCTCATCTCCTCAAACATTTCATTTTCTAAAAGCATTCATAGTTAGTTAAAGTGTTACAAGTCTAGTAAAATGGATCCCGATATGATGACAAAAAGAGTGTTAACAGACACCGATCTTTCCACACAAGGTTGGTTGATTTTACCAACACAGAAGATCGAAAACATAGAAAAGAACCTGGGATTTACGTTACCCCGAAATGGTGCTCAAGTGGAAATTCTGGACAATGACAAGTCCTATTGGGTAAACCTTAATAAAAACAAAGCTGGTTATTATATCGGACAAGGGTGGAAAAGTTTGAGAGATGAAAGAGATCTCAAAACAGGCGATGTCATCCAATTATATTGGAAAGATACAAAATTCATTTTCTCTATGTGGTGAGTCTACTTTTGTTTATATATACGTATAGTTTTTTTTTTTGAATGTGAAAATTATATTTTCTCTATGTGGTGCGTCTTCTTTTGTTTAATTTTTTTTTTTGCGTTTTCAAAAAACTATCTCTCATTGGTTATACATTTTCTTTTTTTGATATATATATATATATATATATATATATATATATATTTTAACTGAAATTTTTTAAGTGCATTTCGATGGTCGATATATGTATGTATATATATATATGTATTTACTAATATTTTATGTGTTAACTAATGATGTTTTTGACGGATTTTATATATGTATCATAAAAATAGTCCCATGCAATTTGCATTGTCTTCCAAATTATGGAATTTATATGACCCTAAAAGCCATATGAAAATAAGTTATTATATTGTAGCTTTGATCAAAAAAAAAATATATTGTAGCTATACAACATATTCTATTTGTAGAATATAAAATATATAAAGTAGATGTTAGGATTTGTAGTAATGGTATGAAATTTTGACAGCCCATCGGAAGCAGAACAAGCAAGTCAGAAAGGAGAAAGCAGTTCTTCTAATTGATCATGGGAGAATAATAAATCATACAAAATACAAATAAATAAATAAATAAATAACTTATGCAAAATAAATGGTGTCGGATCAACTTAACAATTTTTGTATGTAGAATATAAAATGTTATATAAGTATCATAATAAGTGCGATATAAATATTATAATATACTAGTTTTGCATATGTTGGACGGAAAAGATCCGTAACTATACATACTATATGATAAAGTATGCAAATTCATGTCAAGTATTGTATGGTTTCTAACTACAAATACTATGGGTCAATGTATAACGTATTCCAGATATTTTATTGTATCAATTCAATGCTCCAAACATTGACTAACAAATTATTAAAAAAGTTCTCTTATTTTAATAAGTTAATTAAGAGTTAATTGGTTTCTATGCCCATAGAAGATGATTTAATCAGGATTCTACATCTGATTTGATATTAATATTTTTGTTCCAATTTTACATAAAGTCTAGTGTTTGTAGAATAGGTGTGTAAGACTAAATCAGACAAGTGGTCATATTTGTCTTCTATCTCTTTTTTATCCTATCATCTAACTCTCTATCATCTTTTTTCTATCATCTTTGTTTTCCTCTCCTCTCACGTACGAACTATATTCTTTTTTCTCAACTTCATTCTCTCATTTTTATTCCAAACTTTACCAATCTACATCAGACTCTCTTTGAAAATTTTCATATATTTTCCATTAGCAGCTTAAAATAGGTGGGTAATATTGTTCTCTTTATAATTTTAATCGTTGATGATATACATTCTTTGGGTTTGGCTATTTAGTTTTATGTGCATCAAATTTATATGGAAGTCTGAGATGTGTTTGGTGGTGTAGGTGAAATATGCGTTAGATCTAGAGGTGAAGCAGCTGATGAAGTCTCTTTTTAAGATTGGAACTATGCTCAAGACCGAAGAGAAGACCGAGCGAGTCTGTGATTTTATTTTTGATGTGCATAACATTTTTGTTAGTAGACATTTTACTTGTTATCCAATATTATTCATGTTTTGATAGATCTTAAGTTTCATGTCGTCCTTTGAGATAGATGTATTGTCAGATGTTACTTCAGTTTTATATTGCCGTTTGAGATAATGTGTGGTAAGATGTTACAGATAGGTCTCATTAGTAGATATATGGTTAGTTAGATGATACATGAGTTGTTAGGTGTTATATTTTGCCTGATACATAATTTATCATCTAATATATTTTTTGTTACCTGAGACATGTTTTCGTAGTAGATACCTTGTTTCTTTAACATGCTACACATAGTTATGATCTATCTTAGCAAAACATGTAGTATGGTTTGTTAACCGATATATAGTTTGATAGTTTATTCCTGTTTGTTTGGTATATTGTTTGTTAGATGATATATGATTTGTTATATGGTAAACTAGGACAGGTCCGCGCTACGCGCGGGATTTGATGTATTGGTTTTCATGAAAGATATAATTTTGTATAATAATGTTCAGTTGGTTGTGAATGTGATTATGTTAAGGGTTTAGTGTTGTCTACGCCAATTATATAAACTAAAAAATGATATGGGAGAATTCTCAATATTATTGTTGATTTGATTCAGAGTTGCAAGATTTTATAGTGTCATAATATTCATAACACTTCCCTACATTTAAACCTTAAGCATTATAAGTTAAATCAAATAAAATCGATCGAAAGATAAGGAGTTATGTTTTCAAATGCTATTGTATTTGTTTTTTTTCTTTAGTGAGGGTATTTAATATAGTGGAGAATAATATTTTAATTTAGAGAAACTCTATGTCAAAAGTATTATATAGTTGTTTTGTACAATGTGAATAATTGCTATTATTAACAATTGTTATTTTTTGGTATTTATGTTATAATTTATTTAGTTTAACTTTTGATGTTTTGTTTATTTTTCTAATGTGTTTTCATTTTTATTTTTTGTCGAATATATTTTACGACATTGTACTATTTTAGTTATTATCTTTTTTTTCTGTCGTATATTTTTTATTTAGTTAAAACATATCTTCATTTTATTTTGTATACGTTTAATTAAAATTGACATTATTTTTTACATTATAAGTGTGGTTAGAGATCATAATTTAATTAAAAAAAATTTAAATGTATGCTCAAAATTTAATATATCTATATATATACATATAGCTAATAGAATCGATCTTTTATTATTTCAGTTAGGTTTAACACTCAAAACATTGATTTTTTTTTTTCTCTTTTATACATACTTTGTGAATTTAGTAATATTTCATTTCATTTTTTTTTTCTTTTGGAATCACTAACTTACATAATCCAAAACATAAATATATAATTCACTGTTATAGATAATTATTTTAAGTCTGGAAAACATAATATTAATTATTATTATTATTCAGAAAATATATTACTGAATTATATATATTATTATATTTAGAGACTAAATAAACTTTATTATCCAAATAACTGATTAGATTTTAAAAATAAAATTTACTCATTAATTTTTGAATCTTCTTTTTATGATTGACTATCTTATATGTAACTAATTTACTATATATTTAGGGAAGCTTACTATATTTTTATTTAAAAAAAATAATTTCTTATTATTTATCCTTTATTTAAAATAAAATTCTAGTATATATATATATATAACATGTTAAAACAAATTTTTAATATAACTTCAGATTAATCAATGTTTACCCACCAAAATATGGTTCTTAGATAAAAAAAAATTAAACTGAAAAAAATAAAATTGCTAATTCTATTTAGGTTGTATATCTTTTCAATTTTTTTGTACGGATACGCAAATACTATCATATGATGTGGTGTAGATTCAAAGGGTTAGTGGTTACAAAACTAAACATGTACAACAAGCTAATAAAACATTGCATATATGCCAACAAATATGCGAAATCTCTAGAACATACAATTATTTCATTTTTGCCAAAACTTATCGTTCAAGGAAAAAGCATACAATATATGTTTTGGTTTGGAAGGTCTATAAACAATGTTTTTGTACCATTACTTAGTGATCTCTTTAGTAGCTGGAAGAATATCGAAAAGTCCGTCACTGTTTTCACCGTCAAGATGTGTGGCTTTTCCGGCACCTCATTCTTCTCCTCGGTTATATCCTTAGGGTCTAAGAAACTGGACTGATTCGTTGAAGACATTAGCCTTGTCCACATTCTATCTGTAATCGCCACACTGTTCTGTTTCTCTGTTATCCTCTGCAATAAACAAAAAAGATCAGGTTAGAACCATCACGCAAGACCACTGCTCTGTTATGTCGAACCAGATTATTCCAATCCAACATCCATGATCACAACTCGGATCGTTCTGTGATTGAAAGCGGTTAACGCATTTGATCAGTGTCAGTAACGTACGTTGTAAGGAATGTATGTTGGTCTTCCATTAATAAGACCACTGGACATTTCACCATGAACAACGCTCTGAGCAAGAAGTGTACAATAAAAACTGTCTGATGCATTGCTTGAACACCCCGAATCATGTATGTAGAATCTAAAAGCAAGAAATAAAGAAATGAGTTTACAATATCCAAATAGTTGAAAAATGGGGAGAAAGGGTTATGATTTTTGTTACCTATGTATTGAGATTCGTCACTATGTTAATCTTATTTAAATGATCCTATCATCAGAGAAAAAAACATTATGATGAGTCTTAAATTATCTGGAATGGCATAAGAGAAAGTTTGAATCTAATTTTTACCTTGATGCTTTGTGGTAGCCAGAAGCCGAGATCTATAATAACCTTTTTATCAGAGGCATCATTGTTAAATTCCATGCTTTTGCACATCAATTGTTGCCCTGCTTCTTGATCTGTTTCCCTCAAAGAACTCCAAGAGTCCACCTTCCCTTAGAGATAAAAGGCTGACTAAGGGGTAAGGCAGCAATCGACATCTCTGCTAGCTTATGTAGCATACATTGCTATGAATCCTGTTGTAAACCATCAAAAAGTCTTTAACTGTAATGTTCAAAGCAAAAACACATAACCACCAGGACTATTGATGCAATGATTATCATTCGAGACAGACGTAATAACCAAAGAAACCAATCTGAAATCTGTAATCACAGACCAAACAACAAACTTAGCAGTTAAATGATAAAATATAACTTTTGAAGTTATTACCATCTCTGAATCCATAACGTAGATCAAGTTATCCCGATCAAAAACCGATGAAATCTTCTTTCCAATGATAGAAATAGCTTGCTAATGAGGGTTTGGGATTATTCCAAATCAAATCACCAGTTAGCTTTTGGATCAGAGCAGCATTCACTTAAAATCTAGACTAAAACAGTTTCTATACATAAAGATCATAACTTGTCTAACCTGTCCAATCGTTGCTCTTGGTGACATCAATACCAACAATCAGATTCGAGGACTCCAAACCAGCATGTGAAAGAGCCGAAGCAACCTGTCTAGAGAAAGAAAAATAAAAAAAAAACACCAATAGATATAAACTCACACAAACCAAGACAAAAAAAAGTTTATGTGATTCAAACCTCATCGATGGAGCGGTTGTTATCACTAACCCGTGAATACTTTCTCCCAAGATTCTTCTGAGTTTGTCATCGAGGGTTATAGGAGGGTGCAGTACCTTACACAGATATCTAATGTCTTTTTGTGTCTTAGATTTGGAAAAACGACAAATAATTCAGAGATCTACCTTACCTGAACTTTACAAAAATAGTGATTTCCACTCCCACTATCATCTCCCATAAACAAAAGCTCTGAATAAATAATTTTAACAATCAATAGATGAACAAATGTAATCAATAGATGAACAAATGTAAACAAAATCAACAAACAAATTAGAAATCGAAATCAATAAACACAGAGTAGTTTATCGGAATTATTTGAATACACAATTATCAAGATTGAAGAAACATTGTCGAGTTAGCAATCTCAATAAGTATATTGAGAAACAAATAGAAGATGGTTTCGAGAGGAGGAATGCTGACCTTTTTATAATCTTAGATAGACCGACTCGCCGAAGAAAGATCGCATTCATAGCTAGATCGGGATTGTTCGAATTAATAAGGGGTTAAACACGAAGAAGAGATAACTGGAACCGTTTCAATGATACAGATGAAGATCAGAAGTCGGAACCGTAGAGAGACGAACCCTGAAATCCATTATGCGCGTAAATCACATTTAGGATTCAATCTATTAGGCTTTCTCCACATCAATACATAAGAACAGCCAGTTTCCTGAGCCCAAAAACACAACGACACAAAGATAAACAAAAAAGGCCAAAACACATGGAGTTAATGAAACGGTGCGGATTACTTGAGAGGACACATGTCACATGCAGGGCCTTCGACTTATCTAGCTGGTCATCCTATATGTCCTAATGAGGAGAGAATAAACTCTATTTTATAATAATAGATAGATAATAGATAGATGTTTTCACATATTGATATATTGCTCAATACCAAATAATAAATATTTACTGTTAAATAGTATAAGATTTCATTTAACTGACTATGAAAATGATAAATGTTCAAGAAGTGTATCAATGTGTATTATTGGTTTTTGGCTTACATGTTTTGATATATTGTTGTATCAAGTATCAACTAAGAGAGAATATACCCAACAACATATCAATTAACAAATCAACTATCAAATCATGTAAAAGTTAAAAATTGTGTATCTGCTAACAAATTTTGTATCATTTAAAAAATATATTTACTAAAATTTGTTAGAAGTGTATGTGCTAACATATGTAATATAATTTTTTTTTGGTTTATTTGGTAAATCTATTAATTATAGCAATCCTGATTAATTCGAACGGATACGTCTTTTCATTATAATATTACTTATTATATATTTTTGTTCATAACCATTTATGGTACCTTTTTGCTTACAACTACTTTGATCTTTTCAATCCCAATTCATTCTTATGGATTTTTCTTTCCATTAAAATTTTGCTCATGACTGTTTATTATAGGTACTTTTTTTTGTTTTCAACTGTTGTTCATTTTTTAAATTACATTTCTTTGTAATTTATAACTATTTAAGGTAATTTTTTTGTTTACAACTGTTTTCATTTTTTAGATAATATTTCTTTTAAATTGATGTCTTTTCAATTTTATTTATTATGATTTTTGTGTTTCAGTTAATAACTATATTTCATATTTTTAGTTTATTACCATTTTTGACTTGGAAAATTGCATCTTTTCCGCTTATGTCTTTTCAACTCTATAAATACAATATTTTTTTGCCTATCAACCGTTTCTTCAAAAAAAATTAACATCTCCGGCCGCTAAGGCCGTCGGATTTTCTTCTTCATCTTTTTCTTATTGCTTTGTCTACACAAATTCTACGTAATTTAGTATCTATGCTGAAAAAGTAGTTACAACAGAAATAATAGATGCTTTAAAAGGGGAGAAGAAAGAATAGTTGCTACTCATATCTGTAAAGTATGTATCCTCCCTCATAAGACGTAATGCAAGCATGAGTTTTCATGTCTTTAAATTGGTCGTCATTCTCGGCAATCTATCAACAACAACGGGCTTTGCGAGTTCGGTTTCTTCAAGTGGTAATATAATCTGGTTTTCTCTTGTTGGCTATACCCATTTGGTTCATCACTATCAAATTCTCTAATATATTTCTCTCTAAATGGAGTGTTTATAGTCAAACCGCTAATGCAAGGGCCGCAGATTTAATTAGTGGTTTCGTCTTCATGTGTTGTCTTCTGTTAAAACGGAAGTGGTATTGGCTGGTTATTTTCCAGCAGATTTTAAGCCAAACATTGCGGCTCTCTTGTTGGTTTCTCGAAATCACATGGTTTTTTGATCCTGCTATATATTGATGATCCAGAGAATCAAAGATCTCATAAGCGTTATGAACAACCAATAAGTTTATACGAGAAGCCCATACAAAATGAAAGCACATCCTTTGACATTTTTTGGATCCTTATTTAAAATAAAAAACACACCTTAGAATGATAAAAAAATATCTTTACACATTTTCACAATCTCTTAAAAACCATTTCACATTTTTAGCATGAAAAGATACATGCTAATGACGATAAGATATATATTGATATATTTTGTTATACTTAAATATATTTAAAGTCTTAGTTAATGTAAAGATTCATATCTTTCCATTGTAAACGCCATAGGAGTTTTTTAAAAAGTTGTTTATATATGTCATAAGTGTTTTTCTATAAATTTGGTGTTTTGATGCGTCTTTTAAAAATATATTATAAAGATATTATTTTAAAATAACTACCTATAATTTGAAAAGTCATGACTATTCATATATAACTTTGAAAAGCTATCCATGAGTTTTTATTGAAAATCTTTCACAATTTTATTAAAATGATGAAGAAAAAAAGGTTGTATGTAGTTATTTGATTACAATTACTTAGAAAGTATTCAAATGAAGTGTTGCCAACAATAAATAATAGGATGGGTCATTCGTATTTGGCTAGCAATCCTAAACGGAATAATGAAGTTATTAGTCTTAATTTTCTTCTACTAGATAAAAAAATGTATTTTTTCTTCAATTTTTTTTTCATAAACACATGATTTGTGCTCTATATATTTATGCACTTTGGTTATATAAGAGTGTTCGATCATGTCACAAAATCCGGTAAATTTTATATTTGAGCGTGTGCATAACACAAAAACAACCGGCTTCTCTTGGTTTGTTTCATATTAGTGCATTAACAAGCATCGTTTCTAATAACATATTGTTTATTTCTCACATGTTGCTTGATAGATAGTGAATTATTTTTAAACATAGTATTAAGAGATGTGTCTTTTCATTAAAAACTGACATTAGTATTTTTTTCCCAC
Source organism: Brassica oleracea var. oleracea (assembly GCF_000695525.1). Classification (NCBI taxonomy): domain Eukaryota; kingdom Viridiplantae; phylum Streptophyta; class Magnoliopsida; order Brassicales; family Brassicaceae; genus Brassica; species Brassica oleracea. The sequence continues at coordinate 33,702,278 of NC_027750.1, forward strand.
ATGCAACTACTAATAATTTTGTTAAGTAGTTAAAATATCTCAAATGTGCATTTCTACAATTTTTAGTTTTAAGAGTTGTAAATTCGCGTTATAAAAGAAAAAAAATATTTTTAAACATAATGTTAAGAATTGTATCCTTTAATTAAAAACCTGTCATTAGTTTTGTTTTCCAGCATGCAGCTATTGAGATTTTTTTTTTTAAATAGTTAAAATATCCCAATAAGTGTATTTATATTATTAGTTTTAAGAGTTGTGTGTTTATCATTATATAGGATAAATTATTTAAAATCCCATTTAGTGTTAAAAAGTGTGTCCTTTCATAGAAAAATAATAATATGAATCTCATTTAATGTTAAGAGTTGTGACTTTTCATTAAAAAACTGACATTAGTTTTGTTTTTCAAACATGTAACTATTGGAATTTTTTTTTAAAGTAGTTAAAATATTTCAATAAGTGTATTTGTAAAATTATTAGTATTAAAAGTGGTATGTTCTCATTATGAAAGGTAATTGTTTTTTTTCTAAATATAATGTTAAGAGTTGTGTATTTTCATTAAAAATTAATAATATGAATCTAATTTAATGTTAAGAGTTGTGACTTTTCATAAAAAAAACTAATATTAATTTTTTTACAACATGTAACTATTGAATTTTTTTCAGAAAGTAGTTAAAATATCTCAATATGAAAGGTAAAGAGTTGTATCTTCTCATTATGAAAAGTAAATTGTTTTTTAAATAAGTGTTTTTTAACAATTATTAGTTCTAATAGTTTTATTTTCTCACAATATAAGGCAAACTATTTTTAAACATAATAATAAGAGTTGTGGCTTTTCATAAAAACTGAAATTAGTTTTGTTTTCCAACATGCAACTGTTTTTTTTATTACCCTGGTATCCGGATGCCCTCGAAAGAGACCCGACTAGCGCCTAATGACCGTCTGCTAGAGAAAGCCCGGGAGCCCGCCGAAGGCATCCATGGGGGCTGGTGATCATCCCATTTAAATCCACCAGTGGCCATATGCAGCTTGGACCATGACTTCTCCGCATTGGGCCTAAGGTCCCTCAAGATAATCACCCTAACACACGAGCTTTAGCGGAATCGAACCCTCGAACTCACAGACAAGCTGCAAGCCAACAGGGGCACCTACTGCCACTCGACCACTAACACGTGGTTACAATTATTAGTTTTAAGAGTTGTATTTTCTCACAATAAAAGTCAAAATTATTTTTAAACATAATTTCAAGAGTTGTGTCTTTTCATAAAAACTGACATTAGTTTTGCTTTTCAACATGCAACTATTGAGATTTTTTTTAAAGTATTGTGTATTTCTACAATTATTAATTTTAAGTGTTGTAAATTCTCATTATAAAAGACAAGTTATTTTTACTCTCATTTGATGTTAAAAGTTGTATCTTCATTAAAAACTGAGAATAATTTTGTTATTCCAACATGCAACTATTAGAAATGTTTTTAAAAGTAGTGAAAATATCTCCAATAAATGTCTTTTTTTTTTACAATTAGTTTTAAGAGTTGTGTCTTCTCATTATAAAGGAAAATATCTTTTTAGTATTTTTAAAAATATTTCAATGTGTCTCTTCTATAATTGTTTTGATGAAATTTCAAATTTATTGATCTATCAAAGACGAATGATATTTACATTGTCACAAACAATTTAAGATTCATTCAATTTGTGTACTGTTATACCAAAATCTCATTTTAATTTGTTAGGATGTAATTCTTTGAAAAGACTAAAAGATACAAAAGGAAGAAGAATGTATGTGTGATTTGTTTAGAAAAATATATTAATGAATAAGATCTCTTAAAATACCATCAAATTATGTTTTACACATATCTTATATGGTTTCAAATAAATCATGAATATTCAATTTGTCGTTATAAGTTATCTTAGTAAATGGTAAGATTGAAATGTGTTAACTTTTTATTAGTTCCAAATAATCAGTTGTCTTCGATATTTCTAAATAACTTAGCTAAACAGATAATAAGAAAAAATATCTTATTTGGTATTGACATATTTATAATTTTATTACAACCAACATATAAACAAAATATAGATTTTTGGTATTATCAGTAAAAATAATATAGCTGCATGCAAGATTACTTTCTAGCACTTGTATTTTTCAAAAGTAGTTATATAAAATATTGCATATTTTCTTACAAAATGAGTTCATGTGCGATATCGAACGGGTTCCTTACCTAGTTATATCAATGTATATTATGATTTATTAAAAACTCATATCTTAAATGTTTATTGATCGTTGGTATTTATATATTCTGGTTCAAGAAAATTTAATTGTTTTAATTTGGGTTCAGTTTCTTATGATTATTGATTGGTTCACAGAGATTGTGGTAACAATTTTGGAAGGGAAGCTGATGACAAATGCTTAGACAATTTTGCCAATAACCAGTCTATTCAAAATAAAACGAACAAAACTAGTTCTTCTTCATGCAACAAAAAAATACGCCATAATTATATTGTGCTCCTTTGTCGTCTGCTACAAAGTCAAACGAATAGAGATGAATTTTTTTGACCTGTTTAGTTAAGTTTGTGTATGACCGGCTTGAAAAATCTAAATTGCTGAGCCAATATGAACAGCTACTTAAATACGCATTTTCCAAATATGATCCACGATTAAACATGACAAAAACTATATATAACTAATAGGTTTAATTAACAAATATAGTATGACCGGTTTAATAAGTTTATACCACACAGAAATTTCACCAGTTAATGAAATGAACACGGGGATCAAATAATTTTAAGCCGTAGTTGTATATTACAAATGACTTGTATAGGGGTTATAAAAGACAGTTCTACCATAAATGAAGACCTTAGGATTAGTGGTAATTTTCAGTGGTAAATTGTGTAATATAGTCTAATATTCCACATGAAATCAAAACTAGTTTCTTAATAGATTAGATTTCATGGAGCATGTGGAGATTCTGAGATGCTACATGATTGCCAAGCGACTAAATAATATTTGCGTGTTAATTGTTTCTTATGATATAAGTGTAAGCTTTTGATTGAAAAGATTTTTCATGGATGAAAGATGAACAACGTTGAACTGTGTATAGTGAGATTCTCTATATCGTGGATCTTTCTGGATTTTTTTCTTGACCTCTACTGATAGAATTCTGCACTTTCTTCTAATAATCGATCAGATCTCCATGAGACCTTCTTTGATCTGCGACAAAGCATCCTTGGAAAATTTGCACACGTCCAAGTTTTTGCGAGATCTATCAAGAAGCTGCTTGACAACTTTCTTATTATGTTCTTCAACTAGAGCATGCTGTGTAACTATGATGTAGCGTACATGGTTATACCTTTATGCTTTGGTCAAGACAAGACAAGCTTAAATATGAGCTCCACGTATCATCCCAAACCGACGGTCAGACCAACCGAAGTCACAAATCGCAGCTTGGGAAACATGTTATCCTTAACAGCATTAGTATTCCTTAAAAGATTAGGATTAAGACTTAAGGATAAAAGTAGATTCTAATCCCAAAAGAGTTATGACTTATCATCTTGTTATATATAGTGATCTCTTGATTTGTAAGAGACATAACTTTTGATTATTAATTTTATAAACTTAGACCTTTTGTTTTAACAAATTCTTGAATCCTTACTTCTAGGCATTCTTTGAGAATTCAACAGACTTAAGAAGGCTAAGCTAACAGGTATTTTCAGAATTCAACGTTACCTTCGCATTATCGATATTCATGATTCTGAAGATCATTTAGTAGACTTGAAACTTCGATTCTTATCAATTGTTTCGATCTTGTGATGGCTCCTCGACCAGGCAAAGAACCAGCCAACGACTGGACACACTTTCAACAATTCTTGGAAGCCTTTCAAGAAAACTTTCATGATGAAATCCGCAGAACCTTGGCTGATTCAATTCAGATTGGAGTTCAAGCCGGAGTTCAGGCCGCGCTGACGGCAAACGCAGAAAACGCACCACTTGCACCACCACCTCAACGTCAACGCCGCAACAACAACCCTATATTAGAGGAACATGAAGACGACGACATGGAGAATCCTTTTGGAGATCAAAATCGTCATCAACAACATCATCGACAACGCCAGAACGACAACGATTCTCGTTGGACTTCGGGTTAAAAAAAGTGACATCCCAGAGTTTAACGGAGGATCACAACCCGAGGAGCTACTCGATTGGTTTGTGACCGTCGATGAATTCATTGAATTCAAAGACGTTCCAGAGCAGAAGAGGGTGCCTCTCGTCACAACACATTTTCGTAGACATGCAGCTTCATGGTGGAATCAACTTAAACTGTCGCGTACACGATGAGGAAAAGAAAAGATCACATCGTGGGACAAGTTAAAGAAGCATATGCGCAAGACATTCATTCTTTACAACTTTGAGCGTCTTCTGTTTCAGAAATTTCACAATATACGACAGGGATAACGCTCTGTTAAGGATTACGCTAACGAATTCTACTAGATGTTGACAAGAGTCGATATTCATTATTCTGAAGATCTGTTAGTAGCTCGTTTTATTTCAGGCCTACGACCAAAACTCCGATAATGCGAAGGTAACATTGAGTCACCAATCACAGCTTGGGAAACATGTTACGATGCTTAGTTGGTGATAATCTCCGGTCATGGGGCTCTCTTCTGTGCCAAGCGGAGTTCGCTCACAATCATGCTAATAACATGAGTTTGGGTTTCAGTCTTTTCAAATTCGTGTATGGAGTTATTCCACAGGGCCCTTTGGCTTTGTCGACTCTTCCTCACCCTGATGAGTTCCATGGTCGGGCGGTGGAACCGATTGATGAAATTTCCCATGTTCACGCTCAAGCTCAAGATAACTTGTAAGGCACATCTATTAAGTACAAACGTGCAGTGGATAAACGTCGGCGAGAGGTCCATTTCGAAGTCGACGATTATGTCTGGGCAGTGCTTATTAAGGAAAGGTTTCCGGTAGGACAGTACAACAAGTTGAAGCCGCGAAAGTTAGGCCCAGTCGAAGTCATTGAAAAGATCGGTCCTAATGCGTATCGACTGGCTCTACTGCCTCATGTCCGCACCGCAAACATTTTAAAGGTCAAGCATCTCTTCAAATTTGAACCTGATGACGACATACTATCTGGATTCGTGGATGAATCTTTCGTACCGGGGGAGACCTGATGTAGCGTACATCGTTATACCCTTATGCTTTGGTTTCGTTTTTCTGTGTTGTTCTAGATAAGCATTAGTATTCTTTAAAAGATTAGGATTAAGACTTAAGGATAAAAGATTAGATTCTAATCCCTAAAGACTTAAGACTTTTCATCTTGTTATATATAGTGATCTCTTGATTTGTAAGAGACACAACTTTTGATTATTGATTTTGTAAGCTTAGAGCTTTTGTTTTAACAAACTCTTGAATCTTTACTCGTGGGCATTATTTGAGAATTCAACAGACTTAAGAAGACTAAGCTAAAGAGTATTCTCAGAATTCAACGTTACCTTCGCATTGTCGGTTCCCAGACGGTACTTCCGCTCCGTCAAACTGGTAGGTGAATAAGCTTTTCAAGAGATCTCTGAGGCTCCTGTGGGTGAACTCGTCAATGGATATATACAACCATCAATGAGAAGGAAGACATGTGGAAACTCATTGTGATCGTGGAACGCCATGTTTGTGCAGTGTCTCCCTCCAAACACCTTCCGTGACTCATCCTGAATAATAAAAACAGATATATTCAGATTTGATCATATAAATTATCTTATAAAGGATAAAGTTATACCAAATAACTTTACACCTTATCCAACTTGGCATGTCACCTTTGAAAGTAGTTATTGTATAACAATTGGTGCGTACAGTTGAAATATGCCTTGAATCTGCGAGTTGGCGAAGATCAGGCGATCCATACGTCATGGATCAAGCGATCTCTGACAGAGAATGGGAGATCCCTAATACATGGAGTGGGCACTTGATATCTTGTGAATTTACATGTTTTTAACTTCTTATTCTTGCATTGTTTGGTCATTTAGAGCATCATTTAGGCACATTTAGGTTGCATATCATTGCATTTGTACATATCAGGTGTTGGAGAGCACCATGGATGAATTAGAGGACCATTGGTGGGATTTTGAGTGCAATTGGAGTCCAAAAGAAATGTTAAAAGTGATCATTGGGCGAGCACCTTACCAGAGCGACCAGCTGGGAGCGACACCGTCAAGTCGCTCTGATCTCCCTATCAGAGCGACCTTACTAGAGCGACAGGGAAGAGTCGCTCGCGTATTGATCACCCGGAGACAACGAATCCGGAGCGACCTCTCGCAGCGACACAGCGAGGTCGCTCCCGAATCCGGAGAGTGAAAGATGAACACG
>NC_027750.1:33712337-33747826 GCF_000695525.1 Brassica oleracea var. oleracea
CACCTAGATTGGATCTTAGTTACTTGAAATCAATTCCCTTAGCCCATGGATTCACTTGTTTATATTTCTAGGATATTAGTTTGTTACAAATCATCTATCTTCTTGTTTGCTTAGATTAGGAAGGTTTGTGTATTCTTGGTGCTATAAGTCTCTAGTTCTCTGTGGATTCGATCCTAAAATGCTACAATGACATACCATTCGATTGTGGTATTGTTGGCACATTAGGTTAATTGGTGTGTGCTTAAACGCGTAATCAGCACTCCGCGACATGGAGTGGGCATTCTCTGCGGCATGGAGCGGGCACTCCTTACCAAAATTCGAGAAATATGAAAAGTTTCATTAAACGCTTTCTTATATATACCTTTAGGGTTTTACCCTATTTTGTAGTACAAAGTGTATTCTGAAAACTCGCCTCCATCAATAATAATACTCTCTTTGCCCGTAGACATAGCCATTAGGGGTGAACCATATCGTTTCTCAATCTGTTAATCTGTATCTTCTTACATCCATCACAACAAACTGGTATCAGAGCCATGGTGAATCAGGTGAGAAGATGTCTGGGATGAACATGAAGATCGACAAGTTTACTGGAAGGAACAGTTCCAGTCTCTGGCAAATCAAGATGAAGGCGTTGCTGAAGCAACAATGTCTTTGAACACCGTTGTCAGGGAAGAAAGTTGAACCTGTTACTGTTGATATGGAGGTTACTGAAGAGAAAGTGTATTCAACGATTTTGTTGAGTCTGGCAGATGAGATCATCATCGAGGTTTCTGGTGTTGATGATGCAGCTGATTTGTGGTTGAAGTTAGAGAGTTTATACATGATGAAGTCTTTGACTAAGAAGCTACTCTTGAAACAATGTCTTTTCGCTCTGAGGATGCAGGAAGGTACACAACTTCAAGATCACCTTGATAGTCTAAATTCTATTATGTTGGATCTGAGAAATATTAACGCTAAGGTGGAAGATGAGGATGCGACATTGATTTTGTTGGTGTCACTGCCTAACTCCTAGGAGAACTTTGTTCAACCATTCATAGGGAGTAAGGATACAATGAGTCTGGAGGAAGTCTGGTCGGCACTTCATAGCAAGGAGTTGCGACACAAGGCATCAGGTTCTGGTACAGATGACCAAGCTTCTGGGTTGTTTGTAGGTGGTGGAAATAATTTTGGGAAAGGCAAAAAGTCGAAAGACAAAAGGTCGTTTTCAAGGGGTCCTACACCAACTGATATTTTCAATTACTGCAAAGAGAGAGGGCATTGGAAATCAGATTGTCCTACGAGGAAGAAGCAAGCTGGTTTCGCTGCTGTAGCCGAGAATGAAGCTAAGTCTGATAAAGATATTGCACTGGTTGCCCATGGAAAAACACATCCTAGAGATTTGTGGGTTCTGGACACAGGCGCGTCTTATCATATGTGTCCTAGGAGAGAATGGTTCCTAGAGTATGAGGCAGTGACTGATGGCAAGATCAAGATGGCGAATAACTTTGCCTGCGATATTGCAGGAATCGGTTCTATTAAGCTCATGACACATGGTGGTAGAGTGTGCACGTTGACTGGAGTTAGACATGTTCCATCTATGTCCAAGAACTTGATCTAAGTTAGTTTTTTGGATAGCAGAGGTTTCAAGTTTTCAGGAGGAGATGAAGTTCTGAGTGTCTATAGGGGTTCAAATGTGATTCTCAGAGGTTTCATTCATGGTACTTTGTATTTGCTGGAAGGTTCTACAGTTTCAAGTTCAACAAATGTTGCATATCCAGAGGTTCGAAAGGAAGATATGGACAAGCTGTGGCATATGAGGCTTGAACATATTGGCGAGCGTGGGATGCAGATTCTATCGAAGCAAGATCTTCTTTATGGTCATAAGACTAAAAGTCTTGAGTTCTGTGAGCACTGTGTGTTTGGGAAGCTGCATAGAAAGAAGTTTCCTAAAGTTGTTCATAAGACAAAAGGCACGCTGGATTACATCCATTCAGATTGTTGGGGTCCCTCTAAGGTGGAGTCGATGAAGGGTCACAAGTATTTTGTGTCGATGATTGATGACTATTCGAGGAAGACTTGGATAAGATTCATGAAGCACAAAAGTGAAGCTTTCAACAGCTTCAAGGAGTGGAAGATACTGGTGGAGAATCAAACTGAGAAGAAGATTAAGAGGTTTCATACTGATAATGGTCTGGAATTCTGATTCATCAGAGTTCAATCAGTTTTGTAAGGATGCAAGAGCTACTAAGCATCTTAGGTCAAGAATACACCACAACAGAATGGTGTACCAGAGAGAATGAACCAAACTTTGCTGAAGAGAGCGAGGTGCATGCTTTCAAATGATGGTTTGGAGAAGAAGTTTTGGGTTGAAGCAGAGGGTTTTAACAAGCAGGCGGAGCTACATGAAATCCAATCGGATTATCCAGAATTGATCGATCCGTAGGGAGGGATCGAGCAATCAATGTTTGACGAAAATCAACTTGTTGGGTCTGAAAAACTAGTGCTAGAGATAGACCAAGGAGAGTTGATGTCAGACCATCAGAGAGATATCAGTTTGAAGATATGGTGGTTTATGCACTACAGGTTGCAGAGGAAGTGGACACTTACAAGCCGTCTACTTACAGAGAAGCTATTTCAAGTTATGCATCAGAGAAATGGTTTGCTGCAATGGGAGATGAGATGGAATCTCATGAAAAGAATCACACATGGGATCTGGTCACACTACCACCTGGGAGAAATGTTGTGACTTGCAAGTGGATTTATATGATAAAAGATGGCCAGTCACCAGAAGAGGGAGTTAAGTATAAATCTCGAGTTGTTGCTAGAGGTTTCAGTCAAAGAGAAGGAGTGGACTACAATGAGATCTTCTCATCTGTGGTCAGACACACTTCTATCAGAGTGCTATTGGCAATAATAACATGTCAGGATCTGGAGTTGGAGCAACTTGATGTGAAGATTGCTTTTCTTCATGGAGAGCTTGAGGACGAGATCTATATGACTTAGCCTGAGGGTTTTCTGGTTTCTGGTAAGGAAGATCACATGTGCAAGTTGAGGAAGTCGTTGTATGGACTTAAGCAGTCTCCTAGACAGTGGTACAAGAGTTTTGACAGCTATATGGTCAAGTTGGACTACGACAGGAGTCCTTATGACTATTGTATTTACATGAGCAAGGTGGAAGATGTTTCCTATATCTACCCGGTGTTGTATGTAGATCACAAGCTGATAGCTGCCAAGAAGATGGGTGATGTTCAGAAGTTGAAAGAGCTACTGAATTCTGAGTATGAGATTTTCTGGTACCTTGAGGGTACATCTGATGTTGGCCTTGTCTACGGACACAAGGATTCGAGCCTGCTTACATGCTATTCTGATTCGAGCCTGCTTACATGCTATTCTGCTACATATCTACCCGGTGTTGTATGTAGATCACAAGCTGATAGCTGCCAAGAAGATGTGTGATGTTCAGAAGTTGAAAGAGCTACTGAATTCTGAGTATGAGATTTTCTGGTACCTTGAGGGTACATCTGATGTTGGTCTTGTCTACGGACACAAGGATTCGAGCCTGCTTACATGCTATTCTGATTGGTATTATGCAGAAGATGTGGACAGCAGGAGATCTACGACTGGTTACATATTTATTTTGGGTGGTTCTGTTGTGAGCTGGAAGTCGACGGTGACTTTGTCTACTACTGAGACAGAATATCTGGCATTGACAGAAGCTGCTAAAGAGGCGATATGGATGAGAGGATTGGTCAGTGATCTTGGTCTTCATCATGATCATGCTACTGTGTTCTGTGATAGCTTGAGTGCTATATGTTTAGCCAAGGATCAGGTTCGTCATGAGAGAACCAAGCATATCGATGCAAGATACCATTTTCTGAGAGATGAGAAGAGGATTGAAGTGAAGAAGGTGGGAACAGCTGATAATCTTGTGGATATGTTCACGAAGCCGGGTCCACACAGCAAGTTCAAGCATTGTCTTGATTTGTTGAATATCTCAAGTTGTTAAATCTGGCCCTGATGCCCTAAGGGCATCTGGCTCGAAAGAGCATCTGGCCCAAGTGAGGGCATCTGGCCCTGAGAAGCATCTTGTCCGATGGGACATCTGACATCTGAGTTCGATAGAACATCCGAGGCAAAGAGAGAGTCTAGTACATCTATATTCTGAGCATGAAGAAGTGCATTGTGGTACATCTGATGATGGAGGATTCAAGTCAATGTGGAGATTTGTTGAAATATGCCTTGAATCTGCGAGTTGGCAGGCGGCATGGAGCAGGCGATCTCTGGCAGGGAACGAGTGATCTCTAATACATGGAGTGGGTGCTCCGCGACATGGAGTGGGCGTTCTCTGCGGCATGGAGCGGGTGCTCCTTGCCAAAATCCGAGAAATATGGAAAGTTTCATTAAACGCTTTCTTATATATACCTTTAGGGTTTTATCCTATTCTGTAGTACAAAGTGTATTCTGAAAACTTGCCTCACTCAATAATAATACTCTCTTTGCCCGTAGCCGTTAGGATGAACCAAGTTAAATCTCTATGTCTTTCTTTATCGTTTATCAATCTGTTAATTTGTATCTTCCGGATCTTGTCTGCCTCCTTGGCTACAAAAATCTGATTTCTATGATTTTCATGTGTTATCATATGGGTTCACGAGCCAATATATGCGTGAAAGATGCTGTTATAATCTTCTCTAAGGAGACGAGATGTGGTGGATTGTGCGTGTGAGAGTTAGGCAGAGGGGGAACACTGCATAAACATCGGAGTCTTGTGATCCTAAAAAGTAATAATGAAAATGGCACATGATGATAATATCATGGTCTATAATCTATATATGTATGGACCAAAATGGGGGTGAAGGTAGATGAAGCGTCTTGAGTTCTCTAATCTTCCACAAGGTTCTCAGAGTCCTAAAAGCAGCCTAAAAGTTATAGCAAGAAAGTCATATATGGTGTAGCCATTTAATGGATCCTTCAAGATGCAAGATACATCGCCAAAGAAAGGTGTAGCCATTTAATGGATCCTTCAAGATGCAAGAAACATCGCCAAAGAAAGGCTTCATTGCGGAGATGAAAGCAGTTTCAATGTGATCCAAGTTATTTGTAGAAGAAGTGGATTAATAAATGTTTAGGGTTGTGATAGAAGTCAGTCCTGAATCAGAAAGGCCTGGCTATTGTTCCTTTGTTTTGCTTTCTGTGGGGGCTCAAAGTCATTGATCTCTGTATAAACCGGAGAGTTTATTTGCATGAAAAACTGCTGAAACGAATAGTATTGGTAGCGAGTAGATTCTGCGTGTCAATCTTTTCCTCTTTGAAGATGGATAACGTTAAAATTTAGAGTTTAAGTGTCATGGGCTGTCTGACGTGACGACAGACTAGTTAGATCAAATACGTGCCTTATCATCTTAGGCCACTAATGCCTACTACGGATATGAAATCTAGTTGATAGATCAAACTTCCTCATTTAATTTTCCGTTTTCAATTATCATCCCAGAACAAGTTCAGTCCAGAACAAAAAACAGGAACAACAACAAAGGTGTTAACATAGAGATGGATTTATAGTAAACTTCAGGGAAACTAAACTTATCTATTGCAGTGGATACAACCTAGTCTTGGAGTTTGAACCCCTATCGGTTTTATTATCAAAAATAACCATTATTTTTTCAAGTTTTGGAGATGTTTGCTTCTGCAAGTTCTTCATCGTGAAAATGTTCATCATTTCTCGAAGTCATACCACAGTTTGATGGATACCAGAAATCATAATCATTTCTTGAAGTTTTATTTGAATTTTCTTTGTTTAGCGCATTCCCCATATTCTGTGGAGAGATATCACCCATCTTCTCCCGAGAGATATCATCGATATCATTTGGTGTACATACCAAACTAAAGCCACATTTTAGCACTTTGCATTTTGCTACCTCACCTGAACTATTAGTCACCTGAAATCTGAGAGAAGCCAAATAAGGAATACATCCTTTCCCATGGTCTTCCACGTGACATTTGTTGATATATAGCCAGCTTGTATAGCCAATAAAAACATGAGCAGAGTCAATCTTTCGTGGATCATCACCTGGTATGCTCCAACCTCCAACAATGGAAGTATAACTGATACATGGCCCATCATCAGTTTTGAATTCACAAGTGCATTTCACCAAGAAACGGTTGTTTTGATGGTGGCAGTCCGGAAACATTATAACAGCGCATAAAGCTATCCCAGTAAGCCTACTGTCACACCAGTGCCGAGGTAGTTTCGGCTCTAACACTGACCCAAAGCCTTGGTGATCAAACGATGCAGGTACTTCACATCCAGGAAAACAAGTTCCAATCAAAGATTCCAAAACAAAGCCCTTCAACGTTATACCAAAAACAAAGATCATTAAACTGTTTATGTAAACGAAAGCTGTATGTCTTTTTAGGGAGAAAAGTAGTAAATACCCCATTATAACGATTCAAAGCATCTGATATTAACTGGCTTTTCTTACGAGTGTAAGATATGATATTACTTTTCGCAACTTGATCCAATTTGTTGCAATTAGTGAAAATGAATGTGCAATGGATTTGGCCTGTCACCATGAGAAGGGCTAGAGGGGTTCCAACTTTTTCCAGTGAGTCGCATCCATGTGCATCTAAGCACTTGAGGTTTGGTGGAAGCACTGGAATAGATTTGAGCTTCTTGCAGTTCTTTAAGTCAAGCCATTTAAGTTGATAAAGCTGACTGATGTTATCCTGCAAGCTCTCAAGATCATTTCCACTTAAGCATAACGATAGCAAAGAGGATGATAGACCGGAATTACTTAAACCGCAATGTGTCTGAATGTCTGGAAATGGCTTATTTGCAAAAGCTTTTCCTTGTGACTGACTGCAATGCAATAACATTGGCATCTGCTTTATCCCTGTTCCATCAAGCAGTAAAATCTTCAGAGATTCCATCTTCTCCTTCAACTCTGGAAACATCTTTAGCTTTGAGCAGCCAGAGAGTATTAGCTCTTGAAGTGCTCTTAGCTTTCCAAGACAATCGGGAAGACTCTTCAGCGATTTGCAGTCTTTCAAATTTAATAGGAAAAGTTTCTGAAGGTCCTCAACTGAATCTGGAATAACTTCAATTGCCGTGGCTTGCAAGTAAAGAGATTCTAGACTCTCGGAAATCACAGGAAATTGTTCAAGGTTCGAGCAGTAACTCAAGATGAGAGTTTTCAAAGATTTCAACTTCATGTTAGGAAGAGACACCAGTCGTGTGCATCCTCCCATGTTCAGGTAAACTAGGCTTTCCATTTCTTGCATCCCTTGCGGCAATGTTGTCAAGTCTGTGCAGCCTTCAAGATTCAGTCTTTGGAGATTTGAAGCCCCTAGTAACCCAGATATTTCACACAGCTCACTCGAGTGACTGAGATCGACCCATTTGAGTTTGGATGTATCCTGTGAGCAGAAACAGAGTCAACCGTTAGGCAACAATAAAGGGCAAGAAACTCGCTACACAGAGGCTCCAAAGGCACACCTTACTGTCTTCCCAAAGTCGTTTTATCTTGCTGTAAGGGAGATTGAGCTCAATAAGGTTCTTCGGGCTTATCCCTTCTGGAAGTTCCTCCAATGGGAACTGTAGCCAGTACAGATACCGAAGACTTTCCATTGCGCATTTAAGTCCATCAGGGAAATTCAATTTGTAATCACCATCACAGTCTCGAGAACACTGGGAGTTGTACACTTTAAGGTACCGTAGGTTGCACATCTTACTGAAAATTTCATTGTCTAAGGCCAGTTTATCACTGAATTTAGACATGTCCAGCGAAATACCCTTGACGCTGTCCCTGCCCTGATAAAGTATACTATATGTTAGTAGATAATTAGTTTTTCTAAAGTGAAAAAAAATATCAGATGATTTCATTCAAAAAAATAATTAAATATCAGAAAGTTGTAATTTATTTATTCAGACATTCAATAATAAATATAGAAAAAGACAAAAGTAGTACTAAATCAAGTTTTTGTTCTCAAACTAGCACTCAAGGTCAAAAGTCACAAAAATAGCACTTAATGTTTTATCAAAAGTTACAAACTTAGGGTTTAGAGTTAAAGTGTGAAGTTTAGGATTTAGGGTTTAGGGTTTAGGGTTTAGGGTTTAGGATTTAGGGTTTAGAGTTTAGGGTTTAGGGTTTAGAGTTTAGGGTTTAGGGTTTAGAGTTTAGGGTTTAGGGTTTAGAGTTTAGGGTTTAGGGTTTAGAGTTTAGGGTTTAGGGTTTAGAGTTTAGGGTTTAGGGTTTAGAGTTTAGGGTTTAGGGTTTAGAAATGAGGTTTTGGGGATAAAATTTCAAATTTTGAAAAATAAAAAAATTAAAATTTTCAAAGGATAAACTTAAAAATGTGCTATTTTGGTCATTATAGTTTTTGAATGCTATTTTTGTGATATAAACTTTGAAATGTGCTATTTTGGAGATTTGCCCTAATAAATAAACCCTAAAAATGGGTATTCACTGAGTTTTCCTCTTTTAAGTTTTCTTGCTTTCTTCGAGTTTAATTCATTCGCGTAGTTTCTCAAGACAAAAGAAGTAAGAAAACAGTATAACAGGGATTGATAACAGAACTTACCGAGTTTTTGAGGTTAGATTGATCATTTTTCCTTGTTTGGTTGACAAATCTCATTCTTTTGTTTTTCGCCATAGAAGCAAATGTATCATGATCCCAAATCATATAGTTTCCCTGACTGCTTTCAGCGGAGAAGGATGAACCATGTTTCTTAGCGAACGTAGACCACAAATCATGCATTTCAACTCGCCCACTGGAGATGCTAATCAGTAGCTTGTCCGCGAGGTCTCTTATTTCACTAGCAGTATCATCAGTAGAATTATCAGGATCTGCTGAATCCACTAAACTTCTAACGTAATACTCATCCCCTGATCTGAAGAAACAGGCTACAACAAAAAAAGCTTCTCTTTGCTGCTCACTTAGCTCATCATAACTTTTTCTCAATAGATCTTGAATACGCGGGCTGGGAATTTGCGCCAGTGTATCCAATCTCTGTGACCAGTGATCCTCATCTCCCGAGAGAAGCTCCCGACCTAATATCTTGAGAGCTTGCAGGTTACCTCGGGCATAATCAGCGAACTTTGTGGAAAGATCCCTGAGATTTCCCGGGCGAGGACAGTTGTGATCTTTAAAGGCATAAAAGCTGAATCGGTTCAAGCTGTCTGCGAGATCCAAGCTTGGGACTGCGTAAGTATACTCGAGTTGGCTTATCGCTGTCCTGTTACGCGTGGATATAACCACTCTGCTTCCTTTCCTAATCCATTTATGATTATCCAGAAGAGAGTGTACCTGATTCTTGCTACTCACGTCATCGAAAACAAGAAAAACTTTCTTCTGTAGCAGTTCACTCTCCATGGTTTCATAGTTCATATCGTCACTTATCTCATTGTAAGTGTCACTAAGCAAACTTTTCAAAACTATCCTCTGTAGTGATTGCGCCCCATACGCATTCGACATGTCACGGATGTTCACCAAATGCACGTGTCGCTGGAACTTGTGTTTCCACTCATCATACAATCTCTTCACCAGGGTGGTTTTGCCGATTCCGGGCATCCCGTAAACCCCAACAATGCGAGTTTCCTTGTGGCTAAGGTCTAACTTTTCTTTCAGTTCATCTAGGCGTTGTTTGAGTCCAGCGAGCTCGTTTTGGTTATCAGAATCAACTATGTTCTTACTGTGAGTGATAGAGCTTGAATATGTGGAGGTATTAGTGCGAGGCATTTTTGTCTTGGGTTCTTCTTTTCCTTTTTGTAATGCAATTTTCTTTAGTACTCTTTGAATATCCCCAACTATTTCACCAATGAGAAGGTCTTCGTCTCTACAATAACCAATAGTTAAGAAGTTAATTAAATAGACTATGAGCATGATTAATGGATGTTCTTAGGGTGGAGTTCTTATCGGAATATAAGAACCCGTCTTTTAGCTTTTTTAGTTAAAAGTTAAGAGACAGGTTCTTATATTCCGCTAATAACCTCACTCTAAGAACTTCCATTAACCGTGCTCTAAGAGACACTACAAAAAGACTTTGATTAATAGGTATCAGAGCTTGCCCTAGCTGCCAGGAGAAAAAGGGAGATTCTTTTTGTGCCTGCGCCGGTGATTTTTCCAACACATACGGTGAGATTTTTTTTCTTATACAGTAAAACCTCTATAAATTAATAATGTTGGGACTTTAAAATTTTATTAATTTACAGAGATATTAATTAAAATTTTTTTTCTTATTTAGATTTCTTATTTTAAGATAAGAAAAAATATTTGATTTTATTGTATAGATATTAATTATTATTTTTAAATTTTGACATTTATATTAATTTTATTATATTATTTGGTGTATATAATATATATTGCATAGAACTTAAATGTGGTTTTAGGTATAATATTATTAAATCTCATCAAAAATATATTAAGTGTTAAGAAAATATAAAGATAATTCTATTATGAATATAAAACAAACAATATAATAATAGGTTCTTACTTATATAAAATATGTATACATATAAATTATTAATTTATAATTTTAATGGGACCATGTATTTATATAGAATTTTCTAAAAAAATATTATATTATTATTTTATTGATTTGTGTCAAATTTTGAACCGGCCCAAGCTGGGGCCGGCGAAATTTATTAATTTATAGAGATTATTAATTTATCGAGTATTAATTTATAGAGGTTCTACTTAGTTTCTTCTTGTTTGTATTCTAGTATTATGATTTTCTTCTACTTGTTTTTAAAGTTTTTGGTGATATTTTCGTTTTCTTCCGGCTTTTATAATCGGATATATACTTGTTTGTTTTGATTTTCGTTGTAATGGTTATCGTAAATTGTTCGACAGGGTGATCTCTTCTGGAACATATCACTGTGTTCCCAACCTAACTCCCTCCTTCTCCGAGTTTTGTCCGACAAGGTAATCCAATTGGAAAACCCTGATAATTAAATAAAAAAATATTTTTATCTGAAAAACTTTTATCATGGAGGCAATGCTTGTGACTACAACTCGTTGTGATAGGAAAAAGCAATTCGAATGTATTGACAAAATCCAACCTAATTACCATGGTTCAAGAATTCGTTAGGGGCAAAAAAAACTAGAATAAAATTGGGGATGAGCGAGTCTCTTACTCCTCGGCCCTTGTGGAGGGTTCATCGGTGGTTGATAAAAGGCCAGCGTTTGTTGTGAAAGATGGAGCTGCAGAGGTAGCTATTCCAGCGGAGATTTTCGAGGATGTGGAACCGTTGTGGAGAAGTTTTGTCGCCAGGTACTTTATCAATGGTGCCCGCATATTGGTTCTATTCATGCTAAAGTGAACAGGATCTGGAACTCTTCTGGGAAGAAGACCAAGATCGATGTCCAGTTCATTAGAAAAACGACTATCCAATTCAAAATTGAAGATGCAGCGATTAAAAACAGAGTTATGAACATGAAGTTTTGGCATATCTCAGAGGTTCTTTTGATGTTGGGGGAGTGGACTCCTGAGACGGGTCGCTCCCCTCCGGATCTTTCTGCCATGCCCTTGTGGGTTGATTTATTGAATGTACCAGAATATCATTACTCAACGAAGGGCTTCCTTGCCATAACTTCAGGGAAGTTTTTAAGCTTCATCCAAATATGGAGCGATGCATAAGAATGGATATGGCCAGAGTATTGGTCGAAGTTGATTTGACTAACACTTTGCCAAACAAGATAAGTTTTCAGAGCAGAGATGGTGTTCCTATTTCGTGTCTATTAACTACCTTTGGCTCCCTCCTAGATGTTCTCCTGCTCTAGATGGGGGCGTCACACAAGCGACTGTCAGTCAGTGAACTGGAGTGCCCAGTCTACGTCTGAGGAAGTTGCTACTGTGGTTGTGAACGACACCATAGAGTTGGAAGGTTTCTCTTCGAAGGAGACAACTGGAAAAGCTAGTAAGGAGATAGTAACAATGCTAATAGCAGAGCTTGAATCAATGTTTGAGAAGGAAAGCTTATCGGGCAGTAGATTTCCACGTCAGTGTGTGGCGGGAGAAGAGTCAACTGATATAGAATAGTGGGCTTTTGTGAGTACTAGTCAGGATGGAAAG
This sequence comes from Brassica oleracea var. oleracea, assembly GCF_000695525.1. Classification (NCBI taxonomy): domain Eukaryota; kingdom Viridiplantae; phylum Streptophyta; class Magnoliopsida; order Brassicales; family Brassicaceae; genus Brassica; species Brassica oleracea. The sequence continues at coordinate 33,724,384 of NC_027750.1, forward strand.
ACTTCCCCACATAAAGAAGCTTAAAGCTGCAAATCACCAAATTGTTTCTAAATCCTTCAAGACCTGAGGGAGGAGGGAGAGATTGTTAATGAGGATGATGATGTTTTGAGTGATGTTGCTGAGAAAATTTTGGAGGATCTCGTAGCAGTTGGTGACCAAGGGAAGGCTGATGAAGTCGTAGATGAGGATGATGATATTCAGGACGGTCTAGAAGCGAAGGTTCACCAGACTGCACAAGATACTGTTGATATTACAAGAGAAACCAAGGTGTCATTACAAAGGCAAAATTCTTCTATTCGTGGTAAGGGCAGGGGATCTAAGCGATAGATTGTCAAATCCAGAGACCTGGTTCATGTCATAGCGCATCAGCATAAGGGTAATCCGCTAAGAAAAAAGCTTCCTTCCAGAAGCACTGATGTCTTCAATCTTCGCATGGAACATGCATGGGTTCAATAAGCCACACAAACAAAAGGCAGTTCGGTATTGGGTTAAAGCTGCAAAACTGTCATTTGGGTGTTTGATTGAGACTAGAGTTAAGGAGGAAAATTTTCAGGTCTTTGATGCTACTTTCCCTGGTTGGAGGTGTATTCATAATTACTCAAGCCACCGGCTGGGTCGTATTTGGGGTTTGCTAATCAATAAATGATTACCTTGTGGGTGAAATACAAGTCGTTGGAGATACTTTTCTTTGTTCATTTTTTTTATGCTTTCAACCATGCTAACGAGCGAAGAGATCTGTGGCGTGAGATGGAAGCGATTGGAAGGTCGGTAGGACAGAACCCGTGGATCATTCTGAAGCCTTTTAAATTCTTCACCCATGTCACCAATCATCCTCGTTTCCTTAAAGTTGTAGCTCGAGTATGGAATGAGTCGCCTTCCTTGTTCCATTCGCGTTCTGCTCTAAGTAAATTTCAGGAAAAGCTGAAGGCTCTAAAATCAGAGAGGCGAGGTCTGAATAAAGACTTGTATGGGGATCTACCAGGCCGTGTCAAACAAGCCTATGAGGAGCTATGTGCTAGGCAAACAAAGGCTATGCAGAACCCGCAAACATCTACTTTTGAGACTACGTCGGAGGCTTGGGAGCGTTGGCACCATATAACATGCATTGAGGAGCAGTTCTGCTATCGGAAATCTAGAGTTCAGTGGCTGGGTCTTGGAGAAAGAAACTCTAGGTTTTTCCATAAGGTCACCAAAAGTCGAAATGTCAGGAACACAATTAGGTGAAGTGTCACTGGAGATAGCAGAATAATCACGACTCCCTCTGAAATTAAGCTTGAAGCAGCAGATCATTTTGAGTCCTTTTTGAATGGCTCACAGCAAGTGGAAGTGGGGGTTTCTCATGAAGAGCTAAGTCAACTGATCGATCATCGTTGTTCTGCAGAGGACGCTACTGCGCTTCAGGCTCCGGTGCAAGCTGAGGAAATTAAGGAGATGCTATTATCTATGCCAACAAGCAAAGCCCCTGGTCTTGATGGGTACCCCATGGAGTTCTATAAAGCCGCCTTGTCAGTGATTGGGAAGGATTTTTATTATTGCTGCCCAATCTTTCTTCATCTATGGTTTCATGCCACACAGCATCAACGCCACAATTTTATCCTTGGTACCTAAGACTACTGATGTTGAGAAAATGACAGACTTCAGGACAATTGCTTGTTGCAATGTTATCTACAAGGTAGTGTCGAAAATCATAGCACGAAGACTGAAGGCTACATTGCCGGAGGCCATATAACTCAATCAGTGTGGTTTTGTGGAGGGGAGGTTGCTTCTGGAAAATGTTCTCTTGGCAACAGAACTAGTCAAAGACTATCACAAGGCGTCTACCTCGTATAGATCTGCCATCAAGCTGGATATCTCTAAAACTTTTGACATTGTTAGTTGGTCTTTCATATTGATGATACATTGAGAGCGATGAACTATCCAAACCTCTTTTTCACTTGGAGAATGAGGTGCATTACTGCTGCCTGCTTTCTCAGTGTGTAAACAAAGAGTTGGAGGGGTTTTTCACTAGCAGCAGGGGTATATGGAGGGTTTCTCTCTCTACGTTATAGTAAGCAATGTTCTCTCTAAACTTCTGGTAAGGCAGTTATGGAGGATCGTATTGGCTATCACCCACACTGTAAAGAGATAAATCTGTCCCACCTAAGTTTCGCTGACGACATAATGGTTTTCACAAATGACACTCCAGCATCTCTTCGTGGCACATTGTCTGTATTTGATGATTTTGCAGGCATGTCTGGTTTACGAATAAATGCTGCTAAATCGACAACCTTTGCTGCGGGTTGGGGAAAACAAGCGCTGGAGAGTGAAGCAGAGGCTGCAGGTCTATCCATCTCTGCTTTGCCTATCAGATATCTTGGGTTCCCCCTCACCACAATGACAAAGCATGACTACGAACCCCTCCTCACCAAAACTCACAATCGCTTCCTCTCTTGGACAAGTAAGGCTCTCTCTTATGTAGAAAGGCTACTGCTCATTAAATCTGTTATTGCTAGCATCACAAATTTCTGGTGTGCTGCATTTTTTCTTCCCCAAGCTTGTATTGATGAGATTGAGAGTATGTGCTCTGCGTTTTTCTGGAGTGGTTCCCTGAACAACACGTCTAAGTCTAAGGTTGCTTGGGAAGAAGTATGTCGGCCTTATGAGGAAGGAGGGCTTGGTGTGCGGCGTGTGATTGATGTGAGTACGGTTTTTATATTAAAACTCATATGGCGGGTTACTTCTAAGTCTTCTTCTTTGTGGAGTGCATGGGTTAGTCAGTATTTACTGTGAGGAGAGACCCTTTAGGACGTGAAAGACACATGATTGGGATCTTGGATGTGGAGACAATTTTTAAAGTTTAAAACTCTGGCACAGAATTTCATTAGTATGAATATAAACAATGGACAGACAGTGAGGTTTTGGACAGATATTTGGCATCCAAAAGGTCGGCTGATAGACATTACAGGAGAGATTGGCACTAAGAAGCAAGGCATTCCAAGAAATGCAAGAATTTGCGAGGTATTTGTTGATGGGGTTTGGAGGATCAGGAGTTGCAGGGACCAACGGATTCACGTGCTAATGCAGGAGGTCCATGGGTTTCCTATCTCTCTGTCAGCGGGTGTTAAAGATGGAGTTTTGTGGAAGCAGTGGCCTGATGACTACGGGGACATGTTCGTATCAACTGAAACTTGGCAGCAGGTAAGACAAAAGAAGAGAAAGATTCAGTGGACTAAACTGATCTGGTTCTCGCAAGGTGTACCGCGATTTGCTTTCATCACCTGGCTAGTTTTCAGAGACAGGCTTGCTACTGGTCATCGAACTCAAAATGGGGTCAGCCGCAAAGTTGCCCATTCTGTGGCAAATCAGATGAGACTCGTTACCATCTTTTCTTTGCCTGTCCGTACACTTTTACATATATGGCTGCAGGTTGTGAGGTCCTTGCTTGGTGCTGAGCCTGATCCAGACTGAGAGACCACCTCTCTCTAATTGCTCACCAGAACTTATTGCCGCCTAACTTTCATCTTACTACGCTTGGTACTGCAAGTCTCTATCTATTTTATTTGGAGGGAAAGGAACGACCGGAAGCACAACAGTATCACTAAACCGGTGGACCAATTGGTCCGACTCATTGAAAAAACTGTGAAGAACCGTATCATGTCTACGAAGTACTATATGAAGCCAAAGCTGCATGCCCTCATGGCTCGTTGGTTTGAAGCTCACATGTCCTAGCATAGTCATAGCCTTAGAATAGTCATTTTTGAACTCGTTTCTAAACGGTTAAACAATGCACATACATACATTTTTCCAAGTTGATCAATAAATTAAATATTTCATCAAAAAAAAAATATTCAACCTAATTTTGGTGTGGATTCATCATTGATTTTTCTTATAGTTGTGTGTTTTCAGATCATATAATTAATGGCTTAGATATATTTTTCAAAAGCTTATTTTGACTCTCTTGATGCTATGTATCATATCAATTTCTTTATTAGTATCTTTAATATACTATATGGAATAAAATGATTTTTAGATGAAAAAAAAAAACTAAGAGACACTACATTACTTACCAAAGATTAACGAGGTATATAGTGAAATTGTATAAAATGATAGTTAAAGATTAACGAGGTATATAGCGAAATTGTATAAAATGATAGTTAAATTATAGGCAATTCTCTCAAATAACTATTTTTAAGTTTTTTTGGTCACCAAGAGAATATTCAAAGAAGAAAATGACCAAAAAATATTTCATTAAAGAGGTAAAAGACTCTTCTACCTTTTTTTTGCTTTATAGATATATAAATATAAATAAATAATAACAAAATAAAAATATATTTTTTATAGTTTTCCAATTATAAGTTTTCAAATTTGAACATTTATTAAAAAAAATTTGAAAAAAAAATTCACATTTTTTTTCAAATTTTCTTTTTGAAATTCGAAAATAATTTTTGAAAATATTTTTAAAATGTTTATTTTGAAAATTTTAATATTTATTTATTTTTATAAATTTTAAACCCTATTTGAAAAACTTCACCCCTTAACTCTAAACTTTAAGTCTATATTAGTTAACCCTACATATATAGGTGTTTAATATTGTCTGTAGATATAGAAATTAGAATGTGTATTAATCATTAATGTGAATACCCTACATCCTTTGTAATACATACTAGGTGTTTGTCCGTAATTTTGCGGGTAATTATATTATATGAAGAAATATATAGTATGTTTACATTGTTTTAATTTGTGAATAACAATTAAAATTTTAAAATTAAAATTTTTAATTTCAAATAGTTGGATAATCAAAAATTTCAGTATATAGTTTTAGAAGATCATGAGATTTAAAATAGTTCAACAAAGTAAACCTTAGTCATTACAAATATTTCTCTTACAGAAAAACAATATTATAATTAATTCAGATAATTGGATGCAGAATTACTTTTTATTTTATTTTAACACGTAGAAAAAACTTGGAATACTCTAGCTTTCAAGAAAAAAAATTGATTTTTTTTGTGTAGGACCAATACAATGATCGGATGCTTTTATCATGAAGAAATTTTGTAAATGTTTTTGTGTGGACTTTAGAAACATAAAAAGTTCTAATATTTTTTAACCTATAAATATAATTCTTTTATATGAGAATATATAACCATTAATTTTTTTTCAATAAAAAAAGTTAATTATTTTATTTAATTATATATAAATAATTGATAAAGAAAAAGCAATTAATAAAACATATATATTGAGGGTGATAGACGTTAACAGAATTAAAGTTTAGAATTTCTTTCGTCAATTTTTAGTTGATGGGTTTTTTAAGATTCATCTTTAGTTGACGGGTTTTATTACTAAAAGTCCTTAGGTAAATGACAAAGTATTTCCTTGTCCATGTGAAAAAAACCTTTTTTTCAACATTTTGGTTTGGGTATTATTTCTTTAAATCCAAGGATATATATATATATGTTCATTTATCAGTGCTACCGTTTCGACACTTATTTTTTCCAAATACTGGTTTGGCTTTCTACTTTCTAATAGCAATTCGAAAATATTTGTTTCATTTAATATTTTATATGATTTACCAAATTTACTCTAAAAGATATTATAAGTATACTTCTAATAATATATGCCAGGCGATTGCATCCGATTTCATAAGTTTAGAATATTATATGAAAATACTATAACTTTCAAATAATAATTAAAAATATCAAGGAAATAAAATTTTAACTCCATATAGTCTGAAAATCATAAATCTCAGTGTTAAATTTTTAGAAGAACTGAAAAATTAATTCTAGTGGAATAATTTGATCTAAATCACTTAAAATCCTTCTCTTACATATATACAACATTTATTTTTGGTTTAGGTACTTAATTATATTTTTTAAAACTTATCTGATTAAGGTATCCAATTATAAAAATTGAAGATGATTGGTATAGAATTACCTTTTTTCAGATATGATAAAAAAAAACTAAATATCCACAAAAATTGAAATTATAACAACCTTACAAACTTCACACATGAGAGACACATAAGAAAAAATAACTTAATTGACTTCTGTTTTAATATACAATAATTTATAAATTTTTTTTTTTCAAAGGTATTATAAATGAATTAAAAATTTATATGAAATATTAATAAAGGGTCTTATATATAATTTATAAACTCTGATAAAATTATTTGTAATGAAAAAAATATTTTGTAAATATTTTTAAATCTGTAGAAATAGTTTTAAATTTGTATAAATGATTTATAAATGTAGCTTTACAAAACACTAATAGTTCTTATAATGTCTTACATACCATATAAAATCATTATATTGATTTCTATAAAAACAATTAGTGTTAAAATATTTTATATATTTTTTAAAATGTTGATAAAAATAAATTGTTGTTTCTTTCTATAATTTGTAAACTTGGTTACCTTATATCATTATTTATAAGCTTTTGTGGGTTAATTGTTAACTAATATTAATTGATTTTAAAAATACATTTTATTTTTATATATGATTAAAAATTTTAAATCATTAATGAATCAAATTATAATACTCTTCTTAAGATTTTATTTATGAACAACACGTAAGAAAAATTCACGTAAGTAGTATGATAATTTGTAAAATATAATTTTATTATATTATTTTTAAATCTGTAAAAATATACATTTATAAAATTATAGATAGATACATAAGAATTTATAAATAAATTTATAAAATTTATGTTTTTATTAGTTTATAAATGCATTTTTAAACTATAAATGATTTATAATAGTTTATATCTAATTTATAAACTATGATAAATAATTTTGTAATTCAGAATAAAAGGTTTTTTAAATGTTTATATATATAATCTAAAATTATTATAAATTATTTATAAATGATGTGTGCCTAACAAAACTTAATAATTATTATAATGTTTTATATGTGAAAGTAACGCTTTATATAAGAAAATAAAATCATTGATTTTTATTAATTATTTTATGTTCAATTATTTTATAGAGTTTATAACTAAATAATTGATTTAAAAATTAATCAAGCATTATACATTATTGCTATAATTTCTACACTTGGTCATTCTTTATGTTATTTGGCACCATAGATTAAATGATTCTAGAATTAAATTTTATTTTCAGATATAATTAAAAATCATTAGAAATCAATTATAACAATTTTCTTAAGATTTTCCTGTGGATGACACAGAAAAGTGGCTTACTTTTTAATAAATAGTAGGATACGTGTATAATTGTTTTTGTTGTTATATCTTATCTCTTATGGTTTACAAATCCAATTCCATACCTCTTCCCATCGTAATTGATGCCTATAATTGTGGAAGCATACTTCAAAGCTTCAGTCCATTTTTTTTCTCTCACATCATCGACATACTTCACCAGCTCCCTCAACTTATCACCAAAATCTCCCATGAGCCCTTGAATGGTGTATGGAGTTACCTTATAGAAGATGGGAACAATCACAAGTTTGTTCGCTTCCATGCATTCCTTCATCTTCACCAACTCGTCCAGACACCATCTTGACTCCGTATACCTAGGGGAGAAGATCGCCAGCGCGATCTTTGACTCTTCTATCCTCTTGAAGAAAACTTTCTGATTAAGGCCTTTCTGTTCGTTGGTGTCGATGAAAAAGTTGATTCCATTTCTTTCAAAGGCCTTCTTGAGATGGCCGATAAAGCTGTGACGAAGTTCAGCTCCTCGGAAGTTGATGAACACTTGAGGTTGCGCTGAGGCGTCCATAGAGTAACTTCTCAAAGAGGGACTTTTTTTCATGGCGTTCAACTAATCTTTTCTGAGAGACAAGTCAAGTTGTAAACTTGTTCAACTTAAAAACTCAAGTTTAATAATCTATGGACCATTTCAATAAGGGTGCCTTCATTTTAACAATTGCAACTTTGGCAAATAGGGTACATAAAAATTGATTTTTTAAAGTCAACTTTGGCAAAGTTTCAAAAAGGTCAACTTTGGCAACTCTGGAAACTACGACATTTTTATATATTAATTGAGAATCATTACAAAAATAATAACATTATAGTTTGTAATATTTACAAATTAAAGTTGCTGATGTATCGATTAATTAGAATCCAATTTCGCTGATGTGCCATGACTAGAATCGATTAGAAAATTAGTTAATCCAATTTCAATTTTTTAGAGAACGTTATATCCCCTATATATTAATCCTGGAATATTACAACATATTTTTATAGCCACATGTCAAGGAAAATTCTTAGAATCCTTAGAAAAATAAGTTGGTGCATATAAATATATATTATACTTTTTATTAAACTAACTACAAAAATGATTAGTAGTGTACAATAAAATATTATTTATTTCCTTAAATAAAAGCTACGAATTTACATAATATGATTAACATATATATGTCAATGAATGATTATGAATAATGCATATTTGATACAAAATTGTATCATTTCTCTTTTTGTTTAATTTTATATTATTAAAAAATAAACAATCACATTAAGCATATAATAAAAAAAAACTTAGATTTTTTCTTAAATGTTATATTTTCAATTTTTTTAAACGACTATAAATTACTAAAAATGGTAAAAGTCCCCAATTGAAAATTTTGTGATCCATGGTTTAATTGTTTTTTTGTTCAAACAAGATACAAATAATAATAAATCATATGCATATGAAGTCTCATAAATAGATATTCATATTATATATATTAATATCATTTAAAGTAAATTATATACTATATAAAATATATAAATATGTTAATTTAAAAATTTACAGTGGAAATTATTGAGATCTTAATATTTTAATTTTAATTATATTAAAAAATCTCGCATTAAAAATTTTGTGATTAAGGGTTTAACTTTTTGTTACATCAAATATACAAACGTTAATAAAATCGTATGAGTATGAAGTGTCACTAATAAATATTTATATTAAAATATACTATATATATATATGTCAATATAAGTAAAGTTTAATTATATATCATATAAAGTGAACAAAATGATTGTTTTAATTTATTTACCAAAAACGTGATTGTAAATTAACAAAAAATATTGGTTTTGATTTATGTGTTTACTCTAATGTATATACTTCTCTATACTTTTATGTATACAAATTATTTTTTAAATAGATGGTTTTTAATATGTTATTTGATCTTGACAATCCTAGAAAGACACTTCTTCAAATCAAAGTGATTTTTAATATTGGAAGCACTATATATATTTTATTTCATTCGGATTAAATAATTTAGTCTTGATTTTTATTCTTAAATTTTTTTAATGAAATATCATGACAAAATTTCAATCACCTCCTTTTGAGTTTGATCGAAGAATTAGAGATATGATCATTCGTCTAATATTTGTTTTTCCCTAATACCCTATCTAGCTATCATAACTATTTATTATACGTTTCTGGTTTATCATTTAATAAATCAAACATTTTCTTATACATAGTTTACATATATTAGAATAGTAAATTATTATTATTATTATATATATATATATATATATATATATTTATTGGTATACTCTTAAATAACTAAATCTCAAAAGCGTAGGTTAATAAAATAAGTCATTTGTTTTGTTGTTATAGAATTAGATGATTTTTAGACCAAACTGATGAATATATACTAGACATACATTTATATTTTGAGTCTGCACTTATATTTTGAGCCAGATGCGGAGCATCAGGGGAATCAATAAACCATGGGTTTTTTGATTGTCCTCCAGGGCGTCAAGTTTGGGGGCTCTCAAAGATACCATCAAATCCAACTATTTTTCATACTAGTTTTCTCTTCACAAATATGGATCATCTTTTTTGGAGAGTTCTCCCAAAAATGGATGATCATCAATTTGCATTGATTTTATGGTACATTTGGAAACGAAGGAACAACAAAGTTTTTAGTAATTTGAACATTGATCTCAGATAAACGCTCAACCTAGCGGAAACAGAATCAACACTTTGGGCAGAGGCACATGTGCTGAATACACAGCGGGCAGCACAACATGTAGAGGTTCGGACCTTACCAAAAAATTTAGGGCGATGATGCTTTACAGATGGTTCGTGGAAAAAATGAGCCTTATTCAGGACAAGGTTGGTATAGCACTATGGAGGGTTTTGACGGACTGATGGGGGCAAGAAACGTTAGGACAAGTCTCTCACCTCTTCACTCGGAGGTGGAAGCGTTAATATGGGCAATGGAGTGTATGAGAAACTTGCGTCAGTTTCAGGTTACGTTTGCAACCGATTGTTCTCAATTGGTGAAGATGATTTCGGAACCAGAAGAATGACCAGCGTTTGAAAGTTATCTCGAAGACATCAAAAATTTGAAAGAAAGTTTTCTCAACTCAGAGATCATTCATGTACCTCGAACGGAGAATTTAAGGACGGATAGTTTAGCAAGCAGTGTAAGAAAACAACCGTCTTTCATCGTTGCAGAGTCAGTATGAGTCTGTATACGTCGATGACAAAAAAACACTAACATGTGAATATAGTTTGCCGGTGGTTTTCTTCAAAATTTTGATTCTTAGATATGTTTCTGAAGTGAAATTATTTTTTACAGATGTCCATCTTTTTAAATTGACACTTATGTAATTAACCGAATTCATAGAACAAGTGAAAAAAGAAACTAAATTCATATCAATGAAACAGAAACGAGAACAAAAGCACAATTTTATAGAGTTAGAAAATGAAATCACTTATGGAGAGTCAATAGTAAACAAATCGAGTGCAGAAAACCTAATTTTCTTTCGTCATTTTACAATCGATGTTACCTATCTAGTTTTGGTGATTTTTGTCAGCCGCAAAACTTAATTTTCTTGTGTGCATATGAAGTTTTAAAAATAATTAAAATGAGCTTAGTACGTTAACTCTTTAACAACGATAATAAATCTAAGAGACCAACATTTGTATTTGTCATTTTACAACCGATAAAGATTGTATTGTTACAAAATGTTAACGAACAAACATTAATATAAAAACTCATATGCACATGCGCGCAGGTTATCATTTAGTTAGTCTAATATTAATAAGCTCTAACGAAATACATATCCCCTATGCATTGACGACCCGATATATTATAAGTATCTTAGGTAACGTTTTTATCAAAACTGAACACATACCTTGAAAAAAAAAATACTGACCCTATCGATTTCTATTCAAAGTCTTCTCTCTGTTCTGTTTTCTCTATCTCTTTTTTCCTCAAATGTTTGATCCTCCTTTTTTCCTTCTTTTTTTCTTTCATCGATTTAATTTCCTAAATAATTTTTGTGTTTAGATTCTTATTTAGAGAAAGGAAACCTACAGAGCATGTCTCCTCATCTCATCATCTCTTCTTCTCCGGTGGTGCACTTGAACCTGTCTTTCCTTACTGGTCTCAACATCGTTTTCTGGCTCAAGTTCGCCACCTCTGCTGAAGTCCAGAGGCTCACCTCTTCTCACCTAATTTCAAGCTCCAAAAGTTTGCATCTGCTCGCCTCCTCTGAAGCTTTGGAAGCTCGCCTTTGCTCACCGGCAATAATGGTTAATTACACAATGGATGTTACCAAACCATGACAGAGAAGAGATGATGTTTGTGGCAGAGAAGATTGTCTTTTTTTCTAAGAATTCAGGATGAACAGCCCAAAAACATGAGAGAGAGAGTTGTGAATCCAGAAAGTAAAAAAAAATGAGAATAAAGAAGGAGAAACTTAATTCCTTAACTTGTAAATTCTGGTTACAACACATATTTAAACTAATCTAGATCTGGACATAATAATAAAAACAGACAACATGCAAGCTTCTTGTGTAAAGAGAGAAGGAACAACTTTCAAAGTCATTTGCATGTCTCCAACGTTCGAATGGATACATTTCCGGGGATGGGTGACAGTGGAGATAGCTTGCAGAAAATGATTAAGCATGGATAGGTAGATGTGGATGATTCTTCTTCTCAATACTCTCCCTCAAGCTTGAGCATAAGGAATGGTCAAGTTTGGATAGTCATGAACACATCCCTCATTAAAACCTTAGTATGCAAAATCCAATGGGATAAAAACACGCTAAGGAAAAAGAGTAGACGTTTCATGACCAAGAGGATCATGATCTGGACAAGTCTATGAGTCCTAACCTTGGATGGATAGACTCACAAACTTTGGTGCTTGCTCCTTTGGTGAAAATATCAGCAAGTTGATCTTCACTCTTTGTGTAGCAAGGCAATATGATCAGTTGCTCCACAGCTTGTCTCACCTTGTGACAATCCACCTCAATGTGCTTTGTCCTCTCTTGAAATACTGAGTTTGATGCTATATGAATAGCCGTCTGATTATCACAATGCATTGTGATTGGTGTTGTTGTCTTTATGCCCAAATCTCCAAGCAGGTTTCTGATCCAAATGAGTTCACTAGTGAGCTTCCTCATTGCTCTATACTCTGCGTCAACACTTGAACATGAAACCACCTTTTGCTTCTTGCTCTTCCAAGTTCCCAAGTTGCCTCCAATGAAAGTGCAATAGCATGTTGTAGACCTCATGTCCACCAGCCCAAATTGCATCACAATATCAGACAATCTTTGTGCTCTTGTTGCAGCCCATCCATATGCCTTTACTCGGAGCTTCTCTCAGATATCTCATGATCCTTTCCACCATATTCGAATGATGAACTTTAGGTGCTTGCATATTCTGTCTGACTTGATTCACAGCAAAGCAGATGTCTGGTCTTGTAATGGTTAGATAGATCAGCTTCCCAACCATGCTCCTATAGAGTTTGAAGTCTCTAAATAGCTTATCTTCTATCTCTCACTCACGCAAGACTTTATACCCTTCTTCAAGAGGTGTCTTAGCTATTCTTTCTCCAAGCTTTCATGCCTCATTTAAAAGATCAAGCATGTACTTTCTTTGAGATAAGAAAATCCCCTCTTTAGAGCGGCATATTTCTATCCCTAGAAAGTACTTTAGCTCACCCAAATCTTTAATATCAAAGGTAGACTTAAGAAAAGCTTTGGTTAAGATGATACCTTCCTTGTCACTTCTTGTGATGATAATATCATCTACATTAATCAGAATCACCACAATTCATTGCTTGTTTGTGAGGGTGAAGAGAGTATGATCAGCTTCAAATTTTACAAACCCTCTTCCATTGAGAGTTGTACTCAGCTTGTGATACCAAGCTCTTGGAGATTGCTTCAATCCATAGATTGTCTTCTTCAATCTAAGGACATTCCCTGGTTTCACAAAGTTTTCCATACCCGGAGGTGGCCTCATATAAACCTCATCCTCTAATTCTCCCTGAAGAAAAGCATTCTTGACATCCATCTGCCATAAATCCCACTCCAAATTGACTGCTAACGAGAGTAGAATTCTTATGCTGCGGAGCTTAGCTACTGGTGCAAAAGTTTCCAGATAGTCTTCTCCATAGACTTGAGTGTATCCTCTTGCAACTAGTCTTGTCTTCTTCCTTTATGGTTTCCCATTAGCTAGATACTTGATGGTGAAGAGTAGGCGACTTGTTACTGCTTTCTTTTCTTTAGGAAGCTCAGTTTCATACCAAGTATCATTTTTTATCATGGCACTGATTTCATCTCCAACTGACTCTCTCCACTCATGTAGCTCCATTGCCTCTTCATAAGTCTTTGGAATGTACTCTTGATCCAGATTGTTGATGAAGACAATATGCTCTTGAGGATAACTTGTTAAAGAACAAGTTGCTTGGATGGGATGAGCAATTGCATCGCTGTTAAAGAATACTTTGGTGTTCAGCCACTGAGAAGGTTTCTTAATCACTGTACTCCTCCTTAATGGTTGAACTTCTTGTTGCATTCCTTCTTGATCATGGACAGCTGAATCGTGGTTAGCTTCCTCATGGACATTTTCTTTGTGGATATCTTCTTCGTGGATAGCCTCCTCGTGGACGGCTTCTTCGTGAATAACTTATAAATTAGGTTGATTTCCCCACTCATGATCAGGATGGACTGTTTCTACAACTGGTGCAGCTTCATCAACAACTGGAGGTATAGTTGAAGAGCTAGGTACACCACTGGTTTGAAGCTGGCTGATACCTAGGCTTTCCAGAATGGTTCTCAAGTTGTTTGCCTTATCTGAAGGTCCTTGTGAGAGATCCTGAAGGCTTTCCCAAATTTTCTCATCATAGTACCCTTTTGATTCCAAAACCTTAACATCCTTTGATACCATAACTCTTCTTGATTCAGGTATGTAGCACTTGTACCCTTTTTGCGTGTGGGAATATCCTATGAACATGCCCTTGACACTCTTGGCTTCCAGCTTATTTCTTTGTTCTCCTGGTGTCAAGACATAACACACACACCCAAACACACGTAAGTGATCTAGTGGAGGTTTAATTTTGTTTAGTACCTGAAAGGGAGAGACATCTTGGAGGACTTTGCTGGGAATTCTGGTTATCAGATAGCAAGCTGATACAACAGCATCTCCCCAAAACCTCTTTGGAACATTGGTATTAAACATCATGCTTCTTGCAACCTCCATAAGATGGTGATTAATCTTCCTTTCAGCAACTCTATTTTGTTGTGGTGTGTATGGACAACTTGTTTGATGGATAATTCTATGTTTTTCTAGGTGTTGTTTGAAGGCATGGCAAGTGTATTTCCCACTATTATCAGACCTGAAAATTTTGATCTTAGCATTGAAATGGTTAGATACATAGTTCTGAAAGTTAATAAAAGCTTCAAAAACTCTATTTTTATTTTGAATCAGAGTGAGCCATGTATATTTGGACTTCTCATCTATGAATGTCACAAAATATTTATAGTTTTCTCTAGATGCACAATGTGCTGTCCAAACATCAGAGTGAACTAGATCAAAACACTTCTTATAAATAGTCATAGATTTAGGAAAAACAGATTTGCAATGTTTACCAAGAATACAAGTCTCACAATTTTCATTTTTGAAAGACAAATTAGGTAACATCAAGCTTAAAGTACGAAGAATGAGGATGACCTAGTCTAGCATGCCATAACACATCACTAGCTAAAACAAAAGCAGAATTAAAAGTACAAGATAAATCAGAAACTTTGGTGTCTTCAAGCAAATAAAACTCTCCCTTGCTCACACCTTTTTCCAGCATCTTGCTGGTCTTAATATCCTGAAAGAAAACATCATTAGGACTGAAAATAACATTGCAATTCAAATCATTAGTTGCTCTCTTAACAAAAAATAAGTTTGATGTGAAAGTATGCATATAAAAAGGTTGAGACTCCTTATCAAATAGTTTCAGATTTCCTACTCCCTCAATGGGTATTTTATCACCATTTGCAATCACTACACTCCCTAGAGCATGTTTAACATCACTAATCAGTTTAGCATCCTTAATCATATGATGAAAAGCTCATGAGTCAATGATTATGGGTCTAACAGTGTGAGATGCATTGTGAATAGAGTTTAGAGTATTGACACTGATGTTCCAAGAGTTTGCATTTAGAGCCTTGTAAGGGTTTCAATGTCTGACTTGCGGATGAAGGCGTCATCAATAGGAATCTGAGAGGTAGCCCCCAAAGAATAAGAAGTAGAGCATTTCCAGCCTCATGGTTGTGCACGGCTTCATGAGCTCTAGTTTGGCTAAACTTGGATGTTGAAGGTGGCCTGAGGTGAGGATGAAAGCCCTATCAGTTGTTCTTGGAGTGACCTTGTTTCTTGCAATGTTCACAAGTCACACACCTATCACCCCCTGGTTTGTAAGCAGCTTTGTTTGCTGCAGCAGTCTCCACCTTTTCAACCTTGCTTGCCATAGACAGCTCTCCTTTTCCTCCAAACAATCCATCTGAGCCAAGTTTCTTTTGTAGCTGAGAACAAACATCATTCATACTTGGAAGCTCTTTAGCTTTCATGATATGTTTGATAACATCATTGAAGGTTTGATTGAGTGTGAGAAGTAACCAAAGACCTTGTCTTGCTCACGCCTTTCATTGAGAATGTTTGGATCAGTGGTGTTTGGCCTTAGCATTTCAAGCTCAGACCACAGTTGACTGAACTTCCCAAGGTGCTTGGTAAAGTTCATCTCTTCCTGCTGTAGGTTGTTGATTGCCTTCTTCACTTCAAATATTCTGGTAAGGTTTGAAGTGTTGCCATACACCTTGTGTAAGGTATCCCACAATTCATTTACGGTTTCATAGTGAGAATATGCCTTCATAATAGAGGAGTCAAGCAAGCTTTGTAAAACAGACAGCACCGTAAAGTCTTCCTGACCCCATATGCCTTCATCTATTACTACAATCTCCTTTCAATCTTCTCCTTGAGTGGTTTGTCTTAGTGCTTCACTTGAAGTGATGTGCTCCCATGGACCTCTTCCACCAAGAGCTGTCTTGGTCAATCTTGACCAGAGTAGATAGTTTAATCCCTTAAGAACAACTGGAATGTTGATTGGTCTGTGTTGCTCTATTTTGAACCGAGTGAGGGAAAGAGTGAAAAGAGTAATGAGATTTGCGGAAGTAGAAAAGTTTTTAGGAGCTTAGAAGCTCTTATACCATGTAAAAAAATAAGAATTCAGGATGAGCAGCCCAAGAACAAGAGAGAAAGAGAGAGAGAGAGTTGTGATTCCAGAAAGTAAAGAGGGAGAGAGTAAAGAAGGAAAATCTTAATTCCTTAACTTGTAAATTCTGGTTACAACACATATTTAAACTAATCTAGATCTATACATAATAATAAATACATACAATATGCAAGCTTCTTGAGTAAATAGAGAAGAAACAACTTCCAAAATCATTTGCATGTCTCCAACGGTCGAATAAATATGTTTCCGTGGATGGGTGACAGTGGAGATAGCTTGCTGGAAATGATTAAGCATGGATAGGAAGATGTGGATGATTCTTCTACACGATAGTTTACTTTTTTTTTTAATTTGGTTTAGTTTAGTAAACCAATTTCAATTTATAAAACGATTTCAATTTGTAAACCAATGATTTTGCAAATCGATTTCAATTTTTCATTTCAGTATATATATATATATATAAACAATTAATATTTTATTAATATGTTTGCATTAATATTTTTTATAAACTATATTCTCTAAACTACATTCTCTAGATTTTAAATACACAATTGTCTACATTTGATTGAATGGTACATCATGTTCGAGAATATTTTCTTCATCATACGGGTTACAACTTTATAAACTCTATTCTCTATAATACTATACAATATGATAGAATGAAGAAGTAATAAATCGAATATAAATTAAGCATACGTTTTGGTCGATTGCTGATTAACAAATAAGGTGAACAATATTTTCCCCATCATGTTTATAGATGGACGTCCGGTTCACATATGAAAAAACCCCTCATCACATATTTTCTTATGATTAGAGGTGGATCGTGGAGGTACGTTTACATCTGTAGAATTAAACCTAACGGTGTTTCTTGTGGTTTGTTTTACTATAATAAAATCGTATGGAGTAACTAAGGTAATAGGTTATCCGTTACAGAATTTTGTTTTAGTTGATTTTAGATTTAAAAAAAAATTCCTATTGTAAAACACTTTTGCTTATAATCAGAAAACAAAATTATTATTATATAAAATTCATTCCGCACAAAGCACGGGTTATCACATATTTAATGTTTTTTGCTAATATGTTAGTCTTACGATAATTATTCAAATCACATAAAGATTTTTGTAAAATTTATACCATTTGAACATTAATTATATCGTACACCTCTTCGTGCTTCAAATACCCTACATAAGCTTATTACACATACACAGAGCTGGACGTGAGGGCATTTTTTTGAATCATTAATTTGAATGATCCCCCAGCTTTGTAGATACTTATTTTTTTAAATATATCGTTTAAATGCATATATATATATATATATATATATATATATATATATATATAAATAAATTCCAAAAAATAAAAAATAAAAAATAATTCATAAAGAAGATAATAAAATATGAAAAGTCTTTTTCTATATATTATAATGTTATTAATATCAATAACTTTGATCTTTTAAAGAAAATAAATAATTTTAAATATTTTTTATTTGTAAAAAATATTTTTAAAGAAAATTAGTAATTTAAATATTTTTTATTTGTAAAATTTTTTTTAAAGAAAAACTAATTAACATAGAAAAAATAAAATAAAATTTATTTATTTTGAATAAGGTACCTAGAAACCTAGAATCTCAGGACTGCTGGCTCTGTATATACCCTGAGAGATTAACATATGCACTACAAAACATGAGTGATTGATATATATATATATATACAGACCGATCAAATATAATGTTAGGAATAGTCTATCGGGAAGTGATTCGTGATACCGTGCGAGTGAAGCCAAAGCACGGGGAAATGTCGGGTGGTGATTGCAGGGTTAGTAAACAAGACTTTTGGGCCTTGGAAAATTAATGCACCACCCGTCAGAAGAGATGGCCCATTAACCGTGGACGGTTGGGGATTTACAAGTGGTATCAGAGCTGGTTAGCCATCTCGGTTCTGATCCAAGAGGCATCTTGAGACCTGTCGTGGGGCGTTGCGCTCTGTGAGCGGGGATGAAATGTAACATCCTGATTTGGAAAAACTTAAGAGAATTGATTTGGATACCTATGTCACCAAAGTTGACTTACCTGTTCCGTCAAATATCCGTTTAGAACTCAAGAGTGAAGCGTGCTTGAGCTGGAGTAGTGGAAGGATGTGTGAGCCATCGGAAAGTGATTCGCGATACGTTGCGAGTGAGACCAAAGCACGAAAAAAAGTCATGTGCTGATTGTAAGATCAGTAAACAATGATTTCGGATCTTGGAAAATAATGCACCGTTCGTCAGACGCGATAGAGCCTACGGACCGAGTGAACAAGCGTAGATGATCCATTAGCCGTAGACGGTCGGGGCGTTACAATAACTCTCTGAAGAGAACGAAACAAACTAAGACATGGAAGCATACTTATACTGGCACATGATCGTTTGAGAAGCTAATTGATAGACAAGTCAAAGACAGAGGTCTCTCCTTGCAACAAATGGGAGATTTTAAGTTATACGGGAGCGTTATCTATGTGGCTTGCCACAAAGATAATAGATTTCTGCTTGTGATTAAGTTTTAGCTTTTTAAAAAAACAGATGCACCTGTTGTAAAAAAAAATATTTTTTAAAAAAAAAATTAACATCCATTCAGAAAAATACAGTGATTGTTTTATTAGTTTAATGTATCTTATTTAAAAAAATTAAACATATCTAATAAAATTATATTAAATATATATCATATTCAGAATGAATATTGTCAAAAATATAAAATATAAATGTTGTCTTTCAAAAATTTTAATTTTAACTATTTAGGCCAACGAAATTTTAATAACCAAATTGAGAAAATAAAATTAGAAATTATTACGGTTTTATTATTTTAAACTGATGAAGTTAAATTTTATTGTAAAATAAATATATCAACCATATTATTCTTTTAAAATAAAATTATCATTTCTTAAAAACAAATTACAATTTCTGAAGGAAACCACCTAAGTTTATGATAAGTTTGCAGGATTAGTTGACAAAAAAAAAGTTTGCAGGATTTTAAACAAAATGATTTTCGATGAAAAAAACAAAAAAATACAAACTGATTTATGGGCAGAAATGTTGTTCATTCACATTTTTCTGTACAAACTTGTTGAGCATCCTTCTTTTGATTAGAATCCGGGATATATGTGAAACACAACTTTTATTCAGCATAAATTACCGATTTCAGATTAGAATTTCACATAGATTTTAATAAATATTTATATTTAACTTAAGATAAGTTTCCCCCTCTCTTCTTTCGGATTAGTTAACTAAGTGACATAAGAGAAGCTTAGCTAAGCGATCTTTTATGCAGAATATCCCAAAAGCGTCCTCTCACTGATCCAAGAGGAAACCAAAAATAATTAAGGCTAAATTCATAGGGACCATAAACATTTTTAAATTAAATTTAATTAAAACAATACTGTCAACAGTTTATAATCACACAACTTGTGTATAATAGTTCTTGAAAATTTTGGGTCAAATCAGATATTTTACGAGGGAAATAACCTTATCTTAAATTTAATACCATTTTTTAAATTTTCTTTTAAATGATAACAATTTTCATAAATATCTTTAATTTAATATGAAAACACACAAAACTAACCTTACTTATTTATTTGCAATTTCAAAAAACTATAATGTTAAGAAAAGAGAACAAGAAATTATAAAAATCAAACTACATTTAAAAAGATACCAAGATATTATGTGGGTATTATTAAGATTTTAATAAGATATCATATAGATATTATTAAGATTTATTTTTAAAAATCCTATTCTTTTTAAATTCTTAATTTAAATAGTAAACATATATGATAACAAATAATATGATAATAAATTTAAATATTAAAATTGGATAATTTAATCAATTTAAAAAATACGAAGTGTAGTTTAAGAAAAAATGATAGTGCAGTTTTCAAATTAAAATTTCATATAAATTATTTCTCCGAGTTTTCCCGACTTTTAATGTTAATTTATTGATTTCCAAATAAAAAGCAGCTGGTGGTATCTGAAAACTATACTATCATTTTTTAACTCAATAAGTGTGATAGCATATGCCCCTCATATTTTTTAGACATCATCCGTTCCAATAACTGAAGTAGGACTTCGCAAAAAATCTGAATCTGAATCTAAATAACCGAACCAAATCCGATCTGAAAAATTAGTATCAAATCTGAATCGAAATTGGTTTAAATATCCAAATTGGTTCAAATTTTTGGTAATTCGAAAACGCGAAACCGAACCTGACTCGAACCAAAATATTTCGGGTACCTGAATGTATGCAAAATAAAATTATATACTTAAACATATCAGTTATTTTATATTTAATATATAAAAAATATCCAAGGTATATAAGATATTTATAGATTGTCCAAAATACTTAAAAAATTATAAAAATAGTAAAAGAAAATGTCTAAAATAGCTAAACAATACTCAAAACATCAAAAATATTAGAAATAACTATTGATTCTCTACCCAAATACTCAAACCGGACCAATTTATATGTTAAGTTTAGTTAATTTTGCATACATTATTCAAACATATATGTAATATATTATTGGGCAAATCTCCAAAATAGCACTTTTCTAAGTTTATATCACAAAAATAGCCCTCAAAAACTAAAATGACCAAAATAGCATTTTATCTTTTGAAAATTTTAAATTTTTTTATTTTTCAAAATTTAAAATCTTATCCCAAAACTTCACTCCCCAACTCTAAACCCTAAATCCTAAACTCTAAACCCTAAATCCTAAACCCTAAATCCTAAATTCTAAACCCCACCATTTAACTCTAAACCCTACCCCTAAACTCTAAACCCTAAACGCTAAACCCTAAATCCTAAACCCCACCCTTTAACTCTTATCTCTAATGTCTAAATTAATTTATTTTTGGGGTTTAAGTGTATATTTATCTCTTTTGATAAAACATTAAGTGATATTTTGGTCATTTTTATTCTTAGAGACTATATTCGTGACAAAAACTTTTTTAGTGCTATCCTAGTCATTTTCTCTATATTATTTCATTTTAAGATTTTGAGAAACTTAAAGTATATATGAATTTTAATTTAAATGGATTATCCGAACCCGAACCAAACCCGCAAAGATCCGAACCAAACCCGAAACAGAATTTATAAATACTCGGATGCAGCTGAAATATTTAAAACCAAAAATCCGAATAGAAGCGAAACGAACCCGAGTGGATACCCAACGTCAACCTCTAAACTAAAGTGAGAACTAAAACCCTTGATTCATGTAAGTGATTCATAGACAGCATCTCATTTTCTATCAGAGGTTCTATCTATATCTCCACAAATAAATGAAATACAATTTTGTGATATAAATATTTAATTTTTGAAAATTTAGAATTTTTTTTTTCTATTTAAACCTGATCAATAAACAAATAAAACTATTCAAATTAAATAAATTCCTTTGATTTTACAATGTTAGTAAAGAAGAAAACGAATCGGTTGGTTAAAAAAGAGTTTGAATTACATAAAGCTTGATAAGCTCTTTAATACTTATTTTAAAATATTATCAATCCCAAATGAATTAATTATACTTTATTGTAATTCAAACTATACTTACTTTAAAATATGGAAATTGCCACAAATACCACATTCATAGTACAATTTTTCATGTTTACACAAATCATTTTTATTTTCACTTTTAATGAAGGGTAAAAGAAATTTATATGTTAGGGTTAATTAATCTAAATTTAGAGTTTAGAGTTGAGGGGTGAGGTAAGGTTTTTGAAATGTGAAATTGAAGATTCTAATAAATACATAAATAAATAGTTAATTTTCTTTAAAAAAATTAAAAAATAGTTTCAAACATAATTTATGTTTTTGAATTATATTTTTTTCAAATTCAAACTTTTTTCTTTTTTGAATTTTTTTCGATTTTTTTATAAATTATATTTATTAAATATTTTTTTTATTTTTTTTTTCGATTTTTCAAATAAATTTTTTTTATAAATTATATTTATTTATTTTATTTTGATTTTTTTTTATTTAAACGATTATTTATTATATATATAGAGAATAATGATATAAACATCTTTTGCTTGAAAATATCAATTTAGTGGTGGTAAAGATGAATAAAGGTACTAAGTGATAAACATGAAATTCTCGTTTTAAAATAAGTATAGTTGGAATTACATAAAATAAGTATAGTTTGAATTTAGTTATTTTTAGAATTACATAAAGCTCGAATCGGTTGGTTAAAAACGAATTTGATTTCAAATGAATTATATCGTTAAGCTTTTTAATACCGAAATTTTTTTTCTCCCCAGTTTAATATCCAAACTAATTATTACTCATTTAAATACACTTACTTTATAAATGTGTTCATTTTAATACCCAAATGTATGCTCATTTTAATAATAAGGTTCAAACAAAACTTATAAAATCTCTAATATTTTTTTAAAAAATCTTAAAATTTTCAAATTTCATTTTATCTTTTAATAATAAAAGTAACTAAATTTTGGATAATCTGATTTTTATGGTATTAGTTTTATTAATAATTTAAAATTTAGTTTATTTCTGAAGTTTTAAAGTAATTTATTTATTTTCTTCATAATGAAGTTTTCTAAACTTTAAAATATTATACATAATTTACTTACTTCTATATTATTAAAAGAAAAGTACCCATTTGAAAATGTTCTTACTTCATTAATTAAACTCCCTATTTTTTTTTGCTTGTCTTTTTCAGTTGCATTTATGAAATATCCTAAAACGAATAAAACTGCTTAATTTATTACTTGTCTTTTCAGTTACATTAATGAAATAAGCTTAAATGAATTTAAACTTCATATTTTATTGTTTGTCTTTTTCAGTTATCTTAATAAAATATCATTAAATAAATTTGGACATAATGTCATTTAATCAACCAAAAAAACTCATGAGTTATTCTTACCTGCATAATTTTAATAATGGAGATTTTTAAAAACGTGCATCATTAAAATGTTACCTAAAATATGCAGCACTAATATATAACATGCATCAATAAAACTAGAATTTGAC
>NC_027750.1:33747977-33754673 GCF_000695525.1 Brassica oleracea var. oleracea
ATAATTATTTTTGACATAATTTGAGTTTTCGTTTACATTAAAACTTACCATATTTTAGGATAATTTTAATTTAAAATGTAATTTTCATATTATTCAAACAAATTCTAAAAATATTTTTTAAATATTTTGTTATAATTGTTAAAAAATATTGAGTTACATTTCAAATAAAAAGGTAAAGATATTAAAAATATTCTAAATAAAATATGTAAAATTTAATATAGTTTTAAGGAAATGGTCAAAATAAAAAAAAATTACACATAAAATAATCATGATTTTTGTTAACTGTGCGGATAATTATTTATATGATATCGCACACGAAAGAAATTTTTTTTTTAAAAAAATTATCTAATTAACTCTATACTCTTTTTTTTTATATGATATTACACATCCGTAAAAAAATAGATAGTTTAAGATGCAAAAAAAAAATATTTACTTAATAAATATAATATGAACGAATATTACAAATACATCATTTAATAAAATAAATAATTAAAAACTGAAAATTCATATCCGCGCTGGCGCGCGGATCACGGTCTAGTTTACTCTTAAGACGTAAAATAAAATTTGAAATTTTAAAGATATGTTTTTGAAGTTTAATTTTTTAACACAATTTATTAATATTGGGAAATTGTCAAAAATACCATTTTTAAAATAACACTTTTCATGTTTACACTAACCACTTTTACCCTCATCTTTAATGAATGGTAAAAGACATTTATAACCTTTTGATTAACTTTAATCTAAACCCAAAAACATCAACTCTAAACACTAAACGTAAACCCTAAACCCTATATTTTTCTGAAATTCGATCTCTAAACCCTAAAACCCTAAACCTTCAAATCTAAACCCTAAAACGTCAACTCTAAACCCTAAACGTAAACTTTAAACCCCAAATATATCTAAACTTAGAACATCAACTTTAAACCCTAAATCATCAACTCTAAACACTAAACCATGAAACATCAACTCTAAACCCTAAACCTCGAAATATCAACTCAACACCCTAAACTCTAAACTTTCAAATGTAAACCCTAAAACATCAAGTCTAAACCCTAAACGCAAACCCTAAACCCTAAAACCTATATTTTTTCTGAAAATCGAACCCTAAACCCTAAAACCCTAAACCCTAAAACCCTAAACCTTCAAATCTAAACCCTAAAACATCAACTCTAAACCCTAAAAGTAAACCATAAACCCTAAACCCCTAAACCTTTAAATTTAAACCCTAAAACATCAACTCTAGGGTTTTAGGGTTTAGGGTTTAGGGTTTAGGGTTTAGGATTTAGGGTTTACGATTTAGTGTTTAGAGTTTAGGGTTTAGAGTTGAAGGTCTAGGGTTTAGGGTTTAGAGTTTATGTTTTAGGGTTTAGGCTTAATTTTTAAGTGTTTAGGGTTTAGAGTTTACTTTTTAGGGTTTAGGGTTTAGTGTTGATAGTTTAGGGTTTAGTGTTGATGGTTTAGGATTTAGATTTGAAGGTTTAGGGTTTAGGATTTAGAGTTGGTGTTTTAGGGTTTAGAGTTGAAGGTTTAGGGTTTAGAGTTGATGTTTCATGGTTTAGTGTTGATGGTTTAGGGTTTAGAGTTGAAGTTTAGGGTTTGGAGTTGAAGTTTAGGGTTTAGGGTTTAGAGTTGATGTTTTAGGGTTTAGATTTGAATGTTTAGGGTTTTGGAGTTGAAGTTTAGGGTTTAGGGTTTAGAGTTGATGTTTCAGGGTTTAGATTTGAAGGTTTAGGGTTTTAGGGTTTAGGGATCGAATTTCAGAAAAATATAGGGTTTAGGGTTTACGTTTAGTGTTTAGAGTTGATGTTTTTGGGTTTAGATTTGAATTTTTGGGGTTTAGGGTTTAGAGTTGATGTTTCGGGATTTAGGGTTTATAGTTGATGTTTCATGGTTTAGGGTTTAGAGTTGATGATTTAGGGTTTAAAATTGATGTTTTAAGTTTAGATTTAGAGGATGCATTCAGTCAACTCAAGGCATATCTAACAACCACCAATATTGGTAAAAACCGACGAGTGAGACACTTTGTATCATTTTATCGCGGCCTCTTCCCTTGCAGCTAGAAAAGTCCTCATCAAGGAATGTAGAGGAGAATAAAAACAAATCTTCTACACGAGCAAACACATAATGGATGACGAGACACGTTATTCAGCACTTAAAAATTGATTTATCTGCTGTCACTTCGCCGAGGAAGCTAAGACAATATTTTCAGTCTCTATCTATCGTAATACTAACCAACCATCTTCCCCCTACTGTGATGAAGAATGCTAATCAATCTTGAAGGTTATCAAAATAGGCAACCAAACTCTGCGAACACAACATCATCTACAAAAGCCTATCTGCTGCAAAGTCACAACTACTTCATGACTTCATAGTCGAGCTTACTTCCGAATTCAAACAAGATCTGATCCTTCCTAGCGGAAACTGGACCCTACATGTGGATGTAGCTTCATCCATTAAGAGATCTGGAGTCAGAGTTCATCTCCAATCTCCTACACAAAAGATCATCAGACAACCATTTCGTTTGGAGGTCGCAACACCCTTAGCGGTTCTGAAATTCCCACATTTCTAGGGACGATGATTCAACTTCTCGAAGAAAACCAAAGTTCGGTTTCCTGATTTGAAATTGGTAACATTGATGATAACCGGAGTTATTAATCACTGGTTTATAGTAAACCAACAAAGACCTTAAAGAGAACCGAAATGGAAGTTCTTTCACATTTAAGAGATAAGATGTCGAGTTCTTTACTTTTTATGACCCACTCTTGATAATTAATTGAGATCGACTTTATCTCTCAAGATGAACTAGTGAACTTATTGTTAGAAATGGATTGCATCTCTCAAACAAGGCTCATAAGAAAATATGAACTCAGCTTAGTTGATTAAGAGGCAGTCAAAGGAATACCTCGACTTAGAAAAAAAAATGAAAGAAGCTGCCTATAAAAGAAGTAGACCTATTTCGGAACAAAGACATTGACAATCAGAGAGAAGTCGGCACAACATTAGAATTCTGATAGTTTACCTTATAGTTTACCTTATTTTAGCCAAGTTCTAAGCTTTCGATGAGTTCATCGTCTTTTCTCTTGTAAACTTATATTTGATCTCTTAATAAATGTCTTTCAAATAACTTACCATTGAATCGATAATCATTTAAAAAGTTGTAACCTTAAGTTTGTACTAATTAAAAAGAGACTTTGCTTAGGTGTCACTTAATAAGGATGTCAATTTAGTTTACGTGGCAGCTTAAAAATCAATTGAAAAAAATGTTGGTCTAAATTCAATTACTAGGAAACATTATATTAACGCAAAATATAATAAGCGTGTATTCTTTCCTTAAATAAAAGTTACAGAATTACCTAATATGATTAACATATATATCGCAATTAATGACTATAATAATAAAGATTTGATAATATTTTTTTCATCCTTCTTCATTTTTGTTTAATTTTATATTATTAAAAAAATTAAACAATCACATTAATCATATAACAAAAAATTAGATTTTTTCTTATATATTATATTTTGAATTTTTTAAAATGACTTTAAATTACAAAAATGAGGAAATCTTATATGTTATATTTTACATTTTGTAAAACGACTTTAAATTAAAAAATGAAGAAACTTTATATGTTATATTTTCTTATATGATATATATTTTCTTATATGTTATATTTCTTAAATTTTGAAAACGACTTTAAATTATAAAAATGTAAGTTTTCCTTAAGCATACGACTAAAACCATTAAAATGACATGTATCAATTTGATAGTTGATTTGAAACTTTTCAAAACCATATGGAATATAAAGGTCAAAATAATTCAATTGTGGAAACAATACTGTACACTTTTTTTAAAGAATGTGTTGGTGGAAAAAATAAAGTTTTTGTGTCATAATTTGTTTAACGTCCAATCCGATCAACCATGATATATTAATTGTTGTTTAGTTCCATAATTTATAATAAAAATTGATCCGGTCCTTCGAAAGAAATATATAATAACAACAAAAAATATTGTATATGTATAAATAAAATGATCAAATATATAAAAAAAATTATCGATAATATATACAAATAAACTCGCAGACAACTCTCGTAGTTCATAGTGTTGACACGAAGAGAATAAAGAGCAAGAGTAAAAGACATGAGTGCTGACATGAAGCAATAAAAAACAAGAGTAAAGACATGAAGAACCTGATTGATCATGGACAGGAGATCATGGACAGAAAATCATGGACAGAAAATCATGGACATGAAAACTGAAGCAAAGAAAGGTGTGAGACTGATTTAAATATCTTGCCTGAAGTCTTGGACGAATTTAAACAAGTGGAGGCAACTGAATGGAGCTGTTGGAGTGTGGAAACAAGCCAAAGTCACATGATATGTTAAGGAAGGAAGAGAGAAAGAAGTTGTCACTATCCGAAAGTGATTTCCCCAGATCTGGTCTTCATTAGTTTATTCATCTCCATTTGTTTATTCATTCTCATTGTCTTATTCTCCTTGCTAGATCTATTTATGTAACTATTGTATACACTAAATCAATCTAAGGAAAAATATTCCTCAAATATTCTTGTCTCTCTCTCTTGGATTCCCTCACATATCTCTCTTAGTTCTTCACCAAAATCTCTCAAATAATTCTCTTAAACTCTCATTAATTCTCATAAATTTACATGGTATCAGAGCTACAAGCTCTTGAAACCTAAATCTCTTCCGCAAATTACTCTGGTTGTATTTCTCTTTTTCTTTTTAAAGTCTCTTATCATTCACACCAGTCTCTCTCCTCTGTTCTTGAACTGCTCTTCAATTTTTCCAGTTCTGTTCTTGTGATTCTTGATGGATTCAGGAGAAAACTCAAGAATGGTGGTGATTCCAGTTACTCTTAAAGGAGCTAACTATCTACATTGGGCAAGGCTTGCTACGACAGCTCTTGGAGGCAGAGGGCTTTGGGAGATTGTTGAAGAAGGCAGGCCACACAAGAAGACTATCCTAGGAGAGGATGGCAAAGAGGTTGTTGTTGCTGATGCTGGCGCCAAGAAGAAATGTCAAGAGGACCAGTTGGTGTTGTCCATTCTTCAGCACAGTCTTGACCCCTCACTTCAGGAAGGTTACTCCTATTGTGAAACTTCCAAGGAGCTGTGGGATACACTTCAGAAGGTGTATGAAAACAATTCCAACATCAGTAGAGTCTTTGAAGTCAAGAGGGCTATCAATACTCTTAGTCAAGAGGACAATGATTTTGATAAACATTTTGGGAAGTTCAGATCCTTGTGGGCTGAACTTGAGATGCTCAGGCCAGCAGCTATTGATCCTGATGTGCTTAATCAAAGGAAAGAGCAAGACAAGGTCTTTGCTTTGCTGCTTACCCTCCATCCAAGCTATGGTGACCTCATCAAGCACATCCTAAGGAATAAGGACCTACCTTCTCTAGATGAAGTATGCTCTGAGATTTACAAGGAGCAATGCTCAGTTGGTCTCTTTGGAGGAAGAAAGAAAGATCTGGTGCTTGCAAACCAAGCTGATGGAGCAGCAAACAAAAGCTCTTAGAAAGCTGAAGACAAGAAGGTGTGGATTTGTGATCATTGCAAGAAGAAAGGCCATGGAAAGGACAAGTGCTGGATACTCCATCCCCATCTCAAGCCACAGAAGTTCAGGACATGCTACAATGATGCCAAAGCAAACTTCTCTGGTGATATTGGTGAGCCATCTATACAAGGCAGCATGCGCCAGACCAATGAAGCTTGTGAGAACAAAGGGGGAGCTTCCAGCAGTGGCTCAGCCTTAAGGAACATTCAAGATGAGACCATCAGGAGATCTGATATTGAGGCTCTCATCAAGCTCCTTAAGGATAACTCTGGTAACTTACTTGGTATCTCTTTAAATGCTACTGCTTGTGGAACTTCTTTGAATGCTATAACTAAATTTAATTTGGCAAAACCTTTAGCTATAGATTCAGGAGCTAGTCACCTCATGATCTGTGATTTAAAATTGATTAAAAACATTGTCCCTCCCTTAGGAAATGTTACAATAGCTAATGGTGAAAGAGTACCAATTAAAGGAGTAGGTGATCTTATGTTGTTTAACAAAGATTCTAAAGGTTTCTATATGCCTAGCTTCACCTCAAACTTGTTATCAGTTAAAAGAGCTACTAATGACTTGAATTGCAGTGTTACTTTCACTCCTAATGATATCTACTTTCAGGATATTGAAACTAGTAGGTTGCTTGGTAAAGGTGTCACCAAGGAAAACTTGTACTTGCTTGAAAATACTAAGCTTGCTGCCTATTTATCTCATGCTTTAAATTCCATTTCTGATTTCCCTAAAGATGTATTGTGGCATGCTAGATTAGGACATCCCCATTCTAGAGCTTTAAACATCATATTGCCTAGTATTTCCTTTAAGAGTGATTGTGAGGCTTGTAGCTTAGGCAAACATTGCAAATCTGTTTTCTCTAGATCAAGTACTATTTATGAAAATTGGTTTGACCTGATTTACTCTGATGTATGGACTGCCCCATGTTTATCTAGAGAGCATCATAAGTATTTTGTGAATTTTATAGATGAAAAATCAAAATATACTTGGATCACACTGATGCAATCTAAAGATAGGGTCTTAGAAGCTTTCATAAATTTTCAAAATTATGTATCTAACCATTTCAATGCCAAGATAAAAATTTTGAGATCAGATAATGGAGGAGAATACACAAGC
>NC_027750.1:33754713-33756139 GCF_000695525.1 Brassica oleracea var. oleracea
ATGATCCATCAAACTAGCTGTCCATACACCCCACAACAAAATGGAGTAGCTGAGAGGAAAAATAGACATCTCATGGAGGTTGCAAGGAGCATGATGTTCCATACAAGCATGCCCAAAAGCTATTGGGGAGATGTTGTCCTTACTGCCTGTTACTTGATCAATAGGATACCTACCAGTATCCTTCAAGATCAATCTCCATATCAGGTACTGAACAAGACTAAACCATCCATAGAGCATATGCGTGTGTTTGGGTGCTTGTGTTTTGTCTTGATTCCAGGAGAACAAAGAGATAAGCTGGCGCATTGAAGCACCAGGGCAGTTTTTATTGGCTATTCTTCTCACCAAAAGGGCTACAAATGCTTTGTTCCAGAGACTAGGAGAGTCTTGATATCAAGGGATGTGAAGTTTGTAGAATCCAGAGGCTATTATGATGGAAAGAGTTGGGTTGAGCTCAAAGATCTTTCTCAATCAGCCTCAGATATAGCAAACAACCTTAGGAGAGTAATGGAGAGCCTGGGAATCAGTATGCCTTCTCTACCAAGGGTGGAACCTGTCCCTGAAAATGTACCATCTACTGCAGCTGATAGTGTTGAGAGCACTCATCCTGATCATGAGGGGGGCAGTAGAAATGTTGAGCAGTCTACACAAGCTTAACCTGAAGAGAATTCAGTAGCTCATGATCAAGATGAGATGCCATCTGAATCAGATGCTGAAACTCAAGTAGAGGCGCCAAGTGAAGGAAATGAAGCAGAACCTGAGCAGATACAACCTTTGATAAGGAGTACAAGGATCAGGAAACCTTCACACTGGATCAACACAAGAGTTTACTTCAATGTTGAAGGTGTAGCTCACCCAATAAGTGTAGTATGCTCCCTTGCTCAATATCCAAAAGAGCAGCATCAAGTCTTCAAAAGTGAATTGGATCAGGAATACATTCCAAGAACATATGAAGAAGCTATGCAATACAAGGAGTGGATAGAATCTGTTGGAGATGAGATGGGAGCCATGATCAAGAATGATACATGGTTTGAGACTAAACTTCCAGAAGGAAAGAAAGCTGTGACAAGCCGGCTTCTCTACACTATCAAGTATGGCGCCAATGGAAAACCAGAAAGAAAGAAGACAAGATTGGTTGCAAAGGGATATACTCAAGTATATGGTGAAGATTATCTAGACACTATTGCACCAGTGGCCAAGCTTCACACTATAAGGATTCTCTTGTCTCTTGCTGTCAACCTTGAGGGGGATTTATAACAGATGGATGTGAAGAATGCCTTTCTTCAAGGAGAATTGGAGGATGAAGTCTACATGAGACCACCTCCTGGTCTTGAGAACATAGTGAAGTTAGGAAATGTTCTCAGATTAAAGAAGGCAATTTATGGCTTGAAGCAATCTCCAATGGCTTGGTACCATAAGTTGAGCACCA
>NC_027750.1:33756292-33760905 GCF_000695525.1 Brassica oleracea var. oleracea
TAAAATGCCTTTGATGTCAAAGATTTGGGAGAGTTGAAGTACTTCCTTGGGATTGAGATATGCCGCTCTAAAGAGGGGTTATTCTTATCTCAAAGGAAGTACACACTTGATATTTTAAATGAGGCAGGAAACCTTGGGAGTAAAAAGGCCAAGACTCCATTAGAAGAATGATACAGGATGCTGAGAGAAGGGGAGTATGAGTCTACACCATTTGGAGATATCAAGAAGTATAGGAGAATGGTGGGCAAGCTCATCTATCTAACCATCACAAGACCAGATGTGTGCTTTGCTGTGAATCAAGTGAGTAAACACATGAGAGCTCCTAAGGTGCATCATTGGAATATGGTGGAGAGGATCTTAAGGTACCTAAGAGAGGCGCCTGGCCAAGGAGTATGGATGGCATGTAACAAGAGTACTGAAGTTGTTAGATATTGTGATTCTGATTGGGCTGGAGATAGAGTTGATAGGAGATCAACTACAGGATACTGCACCTTCATCGGAGGAAACCTGGTCACATGAAAAAGTAAAAAGCAGAAGGTGGTGTCTTGCTCAAGTGTTGAGGCAGAGTACATATCAATGAGGAAGCTCACAAGTGAGCTTATATGGATCAAGGGACTGCTAAGGGACTTGGGTATTGAGATCAACACACCAATGACTATGCATTGTGACAACCAGGCATCAATAGACATTGTATCCAACTCAGTCTTTCATGAGAGGACAAAACATATAGAAGTAGACTGCCACAAGGTGAGACAGGCAGTGGAACAACAAGTGATTCTTCCATGCTACACAAGAAGTGAAGATCAACTAGCTGACATATTCACCAAGGCAGCTAGAAGCAAGGTTTGTGAGTTCATTCATCCTAAGCTTGGACTCATAGATCTCTCTTGTCACTGATCCTCTTGCCTTGAAGTGTTCTACTCTTTTTCCTTTGCTTGGTTTTTATACCAAGTGGTTTTTCCAAGTAAAGTTTTTAATGAGGGAATGCTTCATGGTTTCCAAGCTTGACCAAGTCCCTATGGCCAAGCTTGAGGGGAAGTGTTGACATGAAGAGAATAAAGAGCAAGAGTAAAAGATATGAGTGCTGACATGAAGCAATAAAAAGCAAGAGTAAAGACATGAAGAACCTGATTGATCATGGACAGGAGATCATGGACAAGAGATCATGGACAGGAAATCATGGACAGGAAAACTGAAGCAAAGAAAGGTGTGAGACTGATTTAAATATCTTGCCTGAAGTCTTGGATGAATTTAAACAAGTAGAGGCAACTGGATGGAGCTATTGGAGTGTTAAAACAAACCAATGTCACATGATATGCTAAGGAAAGAAGAGAGAAAGGAGTTGTCAATATCCGAAAGTGACTTCTCCAGATCTGGTCTTCATTAGTTTATTTATCTCCATTTGTTTATTCATTCTCATTGTCTTATTCTGCTTGCTAGATCTATTTATGTAACTATTGTATACACTAAATCAATCTAAAAAAAATATTCCTCAAATATTTTTGTTTCTCTGTTGAATTCTCTCACATATCTCTCTTAGTTCTTCACCGAAATCTCTTGAATAATTTTCATAAACTCTCGTTAATTCTCGTAAATTTACGCATAGGACCACTGACCGAGTCATGTTCCCAATATTTTTATTGTCCTAGTGTTATTGCGTGACATATTTGACAAGACCATTGACATTGTCATTTGTTCGATATATTCTCCTATAGTGTCATTATAACGTATCTAGTGATTGGTGTATATCTCGTCACAAGTGTATATATGCTTATTATATGCAACTGTTTATACAAGTCTTCTCTTCGATACATGACGTTTCTATTTTTATATGGTTGTATTATGTCAATATCAACATGTTGATTAATCAGTTCATACATCTACGGTAAATAGATTTATATATGAACCAAAACCCAACCATGAGTCAGACCAAAATATTTCGGACATCCGAATATATGCGAAATAGATTTATATATTTAAATATATTAATTATTTTAAATTTAATATTTAAAAATCCAAGGTATTTAAGATATTTTTAGATTGTCTAAAATATTTAGAAATATATAAAATAGTAAAAAATTTCTAAAATAGCTAAACAATATTCAAAACATCAAAATATTAGAAATATCTATTGATTCTCTATCCAAATAGTCAAGCCAGACTTAAATTTAGTTAATTTTGCATATATTATTCAAACTTATGTAATATATTATTTCATTTTTAGATTATGAGAAACTTATATATGAATTTTAATTTAACGGATTATCCGAATTCGAACCAACCCCGCAAAAATCCAACCGAATCCGAAATGAAATTTATAAATACTCGGATGCAGCTGAAATATTTAAAACCAAAAATCAGAATAGACACGAATCAAACCCAAATGGATACCCAACGTCAACCTCTAAACTAAATTGAGAACTAAAACCCTTGTATATGTAAGTGATTCATAGACATCATCTCATTTTTATTAGAGGTTCTATCAGTGTCTCCACAAATAAATGAAAAGCAATTTTCATGTTTAGCATATTGTTGGTATCATTATTCATGTTTATCACTTCTAAAGAAATATTTTCAAAAATACTAAAGAGGCAAAAGACTCTTGCTCTATATATATATAATAAATAAATAAATAAAAATTTATTTTTTCGTATTATACTTTTTCAAATTCTAACTTTTTATTTATTTTTTATTTTTTATTTTTTGAATTTTATTATTATTTTTTAAATTTTCTTTTGAAATTCAAAAATTATTTTTGAAACTATTTAAAAAATCAGAATTTTTAAAGTATTTATTTATATATTTATTAGAAGGGCAATTCTCGTAAATAGACCTTTTAAAGTTTTCATCTCCAAAATAACACCTTAAGCTAAAAGTCACAAATATAACATTCATCAATAGGCTAAAAGGCTTTAATACCCCTACATACAATATCAAATATAATTAAATTTAAAAAAAACTTTTGCTTCTCTCGACATTTCCGTCGCCGGTTTCGACGACGAACACATGCGACGAACACATGCGACGACACCGACGACGACACCAGCGACGACATCGACGACGACGACGACATCGGTGTTAAAATCATGACGAATCTATATTGACAACACTCTTAACAGTGAAATTGAAACTTACACATGTAAGTTTGAGGTTTTCAATTGTTATTTGTAATTAGGGATTTTGATTCAAAATTTGTGGGTTTCACTTCAGTGATGTTGCATGAGCATTTCAGCTTAAACAAATGGAACCTTCTTCATATTCTCAGTGAAGCTTACCATGGCTATGGAGATGATTGTTTTTTTGTCAAGCTCTCTTCTTCACTATTGTGGTTTCAGATTTATGGGCTTGGAGCTTCTATTGTCAACACTTCACTTTCCCACACGGATTTTGATTTACGGAACAAGTTCTTGAATCCAAAAACTCCTGCTATAGGCACACACCATCAAGAACGCAAATGCTCATCAGAGCAGGGCGGTTTGTAATCTGAAGGCTTTTAGGGGACCGGCTGTAACAGGAACTCCTATTCAGAGTGGTTCGTTTGATTTGTACTCCCTGATGGCGTTTCTCAGGTTCGAGCCATTTTCCATAAAGAGTTATTGGCAAAGCTTGATACAACACCCGCTTGGTCAAGGGAACAAGAACAGGCTCTCACGTTTACAGGTAAAGACAACATTCACTTCTATATATATGTTATATGTTTCAGTTTATTGGTGGAAGCTATTCACTTAGATGTTTTCTCAGGTTTTGATGGCGACAACCTCGTTGCGGAGAACAAAGGAAAAGAGTTTGATTGGGTTGCCACCTAAGAACTTCAGATATATGATCACATGGAAGGAGAAGCCAAAGGTCTTGTCCAGAATCTTATAAATAGTGGAAGCTTGATGCGTAACTACTCAACAGTTTTGAGCATAATATTACGGCTTACACAGCTTTATGACGATGTTTCTCTTTGCCCTCCAAAGTTAAGGTCTTTGAACACTTTAACATCTATCGAAGGTACAAAAACAAAACAGTTATTTGTTATTATTTTTGGTTGCAAAGCTTTACGCCTGTGTGTGTTTGTGTACAGATGTGACTGATAAGTCAGAGCTGCTGCAGAAGCTGGTTGCCATATTGCAAGACGGCGAAGATTTAAGATTTTGACTGTCCAATTTGCATATCTCCACCAAGAGACATCATCATCACTCAATCTGCTGATTTTTAATATATATACTTCTAAACTTTTCATAGTAACTGCCTAGTATTATTAGAAATCCTCGTTTTTAACTAGTTTAATTGTTTAATTTACATTGAGCTTGTTTTGTTAGAGTCCTTAGCTTATTAAGAATATTAAATCTCTTTGCCTTCTCACTACTCATTAAAAAGAATACCCAAAATTGATGTGACTAAACACATGCTTGTGCTTGTGAAACTGGTAGTGTTTTTAAAAATTTCAGGAAGGATTTGTGTAGTTTCAGGAAGGATTTGTGTAGTTTCAGGAAAGCCTTCCAGAAAATCCAATGGTAACAAATTTGAAAAAAAAATTGTTTGGTGTCTTGTTCTGTTTACGCATGTTGATATCTTTGTTAGGTTCGTGAATTTGCTTATGACATTGTTAGTCTCTTGTTGCTTGT
>NC_027750.1:33761986-33787153 GCF_000695525.1 Brassica oleracea var. oleracea
AGTGACACAGGGATAGTCCCGTTAAGTTTGTTCCTACTCAAAGTCCTGCTTGGCCAAATACAACAGTGAATAAAGACGCATGCTAAAATCTGAGAGAGCCATAACTCTGAGAGAGCCATTAGAAATACATGCTGGTATGCAAACTTTCTATTGGAAAACTGGAATTAGCATCACACAAAAGTTTGCACTGCATTGCATAATATATTAGAAACCTTTCTGATGTACCTTGGAAGAGGATAAGTTTCCAGCATTATAAGAAAATGGTGTTCCTTCCTTAAGAAGTTGCGTCCCTGCTGATGATGGTGACCAAAACTCTGAATTGTTCACAGACGGAGATCCCCATGGCAGACGAGCTCGCATATATGACCTAGCCACGTCCACAGGCATGGACAATGGCTTAGAAACAAAGAGAGATATGCATTACAGTTTGTTGAGCAACTTTGAGACCTTCAGCAGCGAAAGAGACTTGATCGAGATTGAATGTCTGATTATAAAGCATGTCGCGTTGTCCTTCATACCTGATAAGAAAGTAATGTAATTGATCAACAATTGTTAATGAGCAGAGCTAGCTGTAAACCTAATGAATCCCTTACATTTTCTTCTGCTTGAGAAGCCTCATAGCACGAGCTTTGAGAGCTTGTTGAACAGGACCAGATCGTGTCTTTTGAATATGCTCTCTGTATTTGCAAAGCTCAACACCAAGCTTTTTAATCTTATCTTCCACTGATTCTCCTCTTTTATTTATCTGTCAAACATTTTAAAAAACCACAATCATCTGATCGGTGATCAAACACACGATTTATACCTAGAGAATAAATATCTCAGTGATTCGGATTCATAATTCTCTACACAGGACATTGCAGAACGATTTGGAGATAAGAGGGAAACGAGAAAGAGGACGAACCCGATCGGAGGCACGACTTCTAGATACACCACCACAAAGCTAATATCTGCCATCTAAAGTCTGTGTCATGTAACTTAACACCAGCATCCATAGCTCGAGGACAACAACGACGAACCTGATGACAGCCACAACGAGTCTGATGACGACGAATGTGCTGACCTGAAGACGGTAGATCTGATGACGACGGAAAGAAACACGGCGGAGCAATGGTAATCCGTCGTAGGTGAAGGACGAGGAAGATGAACACGACGGGATTATTTCCGACGATTAGATTTTCGAAATTGTTTTTTTAATTAATCAAAGGAGAGAGCATAAGGGTAAATGATCCCCTTTAATGAAACCTATTTTTGTGATTTTGGACTTTGAGTGCTAGTTTGGGAACAAAAACTTGATTTTGTGCTATCTAAGGCATTTTCTCTTATTAGAATCCTAAACACCATATTCCAAAACTCTACCTCACCCCTCAATTCTAAACCTTAAATCTAGATTATTTAAACTAGAGTTATAA
Source organism: Brassica oleracea var. oleracea (assembly GCF_000695525.1). NCBI lineage: Eukaryota > Viridiplantae > Streptophyta > Magnoliopsida > Brassicales > Brassicaceae > Brassica > Brassica oleracea. The sequence goes on from NC_027750.1 coordinate 33,763,399, forward strand.
ATGTCTATTTCCCTCTTTAAAAATGAGGGTAAAAGTGGTTAAAGTAAATATGAAAATAGTATTTTTGGCAATTTTTCTTAAATGAAATACAATTTTGTGATATAAATATTTAATTTTTGAAAATTTGAATTTTTTTTCTATTAAAATCTGATCAATAAACCAATAAAACTATTCAAGTTAAATAAATTTCCTTTGATTTTACAATGTTAGTAAAGAAGAAAACATATCGGTTGGTTAAAAAAGAGTTTGAATTACATAAAGCTCGATAAAAAAAAAGAGAGAAAGTTTCATATAAATATTTCGTTAAGCTTTTAAATACACAAATTTTTTTTCTCCCTATTTTACTATCCGAACTAATTATTTTACTTATTAAATACACTTACTTTTAAAAATATGCTCATTTTAATACCTAATGTATGCTCATTTTAATAAGGGCAAATTTATGTTTACTTTTTTCATGGTACCACTTTTCATCTTTACCATCATTAAAAGAACATTTTCAAAAATACATTTTTCATTAAGTGGCAAAATACTCTTATATCCTTGTTATCTATATATATAATAAATCATTATTAAAAAATAAAAAATGAATTTTTTTTTATGTTTTCGAATTGTACTTTTTAAATTCGAACTTTTTTATAATTTTTTTCGAATTTTTTTTTTGAGTTTTTTTTTGAATTTTTTTCAAAATTTCTTTTTAAAAATCAAAAATTATGTTTAAAACTATTTTTTAAATTGTTTTTATATTTTTAAATATTTTATATGCCGAATTCAGATTAAACAACTCTCTTAGTACATAGGACCACTGACCGAGTCATGTACTCAATATTTTTATTGTCGTAGTGTTATTGCGTGACATATTTGACAAGACAATTGACATTGTTATTTGTTCGATATATTCTATTCCTATAGTGTCATTATGACGTATCTATTGATTGGTGTATATGATATATCTCATCACAAGTATATATATGCTTAGAACATGATTATCCGGGATACTTAGTGGGTTTCTTAGTGCGTGGACTCCCACAAAATTTTTAAGGATCGGTTACAAAAACTACTAATTAAAAACCGATTTTAGTGAGTTTCTTACACTGTTCGCGGACTCCACTGACTCGTGGCGGTCCGCGATTGGTTTGCTTTTAATTTTTTTTTTTTTTTTTAAAAAAAAAAAACTAAGAAACCCATTGAATTTCTTAGGGATAATCTTGGTCTTACTATATTTAACTGTTTATACAAGTCTTCTCTTCGATATATGACGTTTTATATGTTGGTATTATGTCAATATCAACATGTTGATTAATCAGTTCATACATCTACAGTAAAATAGATTTATATAGTTGCTTTATTCTTAAGATTTTTATGTTTTGGCTCTCTGCTTCTTCGTTTCTTCCGTGTTTGTCAACGGTGTTTCCTTTTCACAATGGATGACCGACTTCTTTATAGTTAGGATTATTTATAAAAAGCTGAGTTTTGTTTCAACTTATTTTTCTGCTCCCTGCCTCACATAGATCCTCAAAAAACATGGCCAGTGACACAAATTCATTGAGATACAAGGTCTACTTCAGCTTCCACAAAGGTGAAGACACAATTCGTTACTCCTTCGTCAGCCACCTTTCCGCATCTCTTCGCCGGAAAGGCCTGATTCCTTCGGCTTCATTGTTTGTGGATAACTGCTCCAATGGGACTCGGACAGAGAAACATAATTTCAAGGCCTTTGTGGTGGTCCTCTCTGAGAAGTACGTGTTATCTTCTGAATGCCTCGATGAGCTTGCGGAAATTGTTGATCGCCAGCGGGATAACCAAAACGTTGTAGTCCCGGTGTTTTATAGCATAACTCAATCGGAAGTTATGCATAAATCGCGATTGGACATATTGAGAGATACATTTCCGCTAGAGAGTAACTCAGCCGAGCGGGTAACTAGATGGATAGGCGCTCTGAAGAAAACGGTCGAGTCGTATAAGCCAAGGTAACTAAATTTAGAGTAAAGACAATCTTACTATTAATGTCATATCTTATTAAAGAAACCCAGATTTTACAAATTTATGTAGTTTCATATTAGGATATTGTTGGTAATGATATATGATGTAGTAATTAATATGTAGAGCATTGACAAATTCAATCATATGAAATTTTGTTTGAGTTAAAAGTTCATGAAACTTAACATATAACATATGACTAGATAAGCGCGGAATAAACATTATATATAAAAATTATTTTATGTATTATATGTTCTTACATATTATGAAATAATAAATATATATTGAATAATTAAAAATCAGTAACTATTACATGTATAATTAAATTGTTGCGAACATATAAATCAATTTTATTAATCCGGATAATTTTTTTAAAGATTTGATAGGATATGTAATTAAATTTAAATGATATTAACATACATAGTATATTTTTAATATTAATGTCTATTAAATGATTTTTTCTACTCATATGTTTTTTTTATCATGTGCATCTTTAATAGCAAAAACTTTAAATTACTGATAACAAAATTTTCATTGTGGGATTAATAATTTTAGTAATTGATAATTTTAAAAAAATTTATCAATGTTAGTTCAAAACTTTTATCAAAAAAAATTATTCAAAGTAAATTTTGAAATTAAAATATTTATTTATTCAATATGGTTTATAGTTTAATTTAGAATGATATATATACATATATATTTTAAATCTTAATTATTAATTAAATTAGACATTTATTTACATGATTTTGTAATCATTTGTATTTTGTCATAACAAAAATTTTAAACAATGGATCGCAAAATTTGAATGTGAGACTTTTAACAGTTTTAGTAATTTAAAGTCGTTTTATAAAATTCAAAATATAACATATACATAAAAATCCAAATTTTTATAATATGGTTATTGTGATTTTTTTTAAATTATTTTAATAGTTTAAAATTAAACAAATTTGATAGAAGATACATTATTTTTTTATCAGATCTTTATTATTCAAAATTATTAATTGTCATATATACTTTAGCCACATTGGGCAATTCCGTAATCTTTATTTAAGGAAATAATAAATGACATTAATAATGAATTTATGGTTAGTTTAATAAAAAAACTTATTATATAATTAGAAGGACCAACATATTTCTCTTATTATTCTAAGAATCATTCTAGTGATGACATGTGACTATAAAAAAAGTTGTAATGTTTCACAAATAATATATAGGGGATGTACAATGTGATGATGTTAAAAAATACATACGATTAGTTATATAGCATAAAAAGTCTAAATACCCATTCAGCCCTCACCCTTTACACCAAAGGCTGTATATATACGATATCTAACATTTTTATCTAAAATATATATGTCAAATCAACAAAAAAAGATTAGGGAGAAAGTTACTGAATTACATGTTTAGACTCCATTGTGAATAATATTAATAATAATTAACAAACTCTTAAATTTATGTTAATAGTAATTAACAAATTTTAAACTTTATATGTATAGCCTCTAAATCACATAAAATGAGATTATACCATTTCAAGATAATTTCTAATTTACTTCTACATTTCTCCTTTAAACCAAAAGAATTTTATTGTAAAAGTAAAAATACAAAAATATATATTTTAGAAAATATAAAAAAATTATTTTTAATGATAAATATAAGGCATATATAGCTCAATTGATGACAGCTTATCACGTGGAAGAGTTGTTAAAGGGTAAGGTCTTGGATTCGAGTAACGCTAAATGCGCCAATAACCTACATGGAGAAATCAGTGAGGGTTCACATGTGGGTTAGGGTCGGTGCCCTGCAGGGCAAGCATGGGACCCACAGAGCGGGTAGTTTCCACGGGGCGGGTTGTTACATAAAAGTTGACTTTTATTGTAAAGCCCTGCCCGTCCACAGCTAATGGGCCACCCACGCCCGTGAGCTCTATCCTGTTCCAACGGTCGGTGCGTTAATTTTTCCAAGACCCGAAAGTCATGTTTACTGACCCTACAATCACCACATGACATTTCATCGTGCTTTGACCTCACTCACACGGTATCGCGAATCACTTCCCGATAGATCACCCATCATTCCACTACTCCAACTCAAGCACGCTTAACTCTTGAGTTCTAAACGGATGTGTGATGGAAAAGGTAAGTCGACTTTGGTGACATAAGTAACCAAATCAATTATCTTAAGCTTTTTCATATATCACAACTCGGGATGTTACAATTTATTTACTGCAAGCTTGATGTTCATCACCAAAAGTGTAGAAATCGGTTCTGCATGTAAAATGTCAATAATTTCTTCAATCTTTTGAATATATTTATGAAGAAATTACACTCTGACAAAACTTATTTTCCTGCAAACCAGAAATCATTTTTGTGTCCATGGATTCTTCTATATCAATTTTTATCTCTAGTAGCTCTTTTAGCTTTTCAACATCCTAAATGTTTCTGCCAAAACATATCAACAAAAATATGGGAGAATGGTTATCAAGGTACCTGACATAGACACAATAACCCTACTTGCAACTCTTGTAGCCAATCTTCAAAATGTACAAGTTAAAATGCTTGTATCACTTCCAAAGAGCTTGCTTCAACCCTTACACATAAGCTTTTCCTCATAAGGTTTTACAAACCCTTTTGGTTAATTCTTATTGATATCTTCGTACAAATCCACATGAAAAATGATAGTATTAACATTTGTAGGAGGTAGACTTGACACCTTATCAATGCACGTCCTGGTTCCAGAAAATGGCCATTTAACTCAGAGGCCCTAAGCTGGGGAAATCCCAATATGCTAAACGGTGAAATCTGACAACTAAAGCAACGTGGCGAGCTCACACCCATACTTGAAGGGAAGCATGCTTGATAAGTCAACAAATGTAGATGATACAATCTGACCAGCATTTTATGTCTTAAGCAATTCGACTGGTATCCACGTCACATGGAATATGTGATCTCATCTTACGTGATCGAATATATGACCTTAGCCTCAAGAAGTTGACGAACTTCTTTTGTTGCATTCAAGGTATTCTTCAACTATAAAAAGAAGGCTCACTCGACAAAAGGAAAGACCAGATTTTCTGCCTAGAGCTTGTAGGAAGAGATTTTAGAGAGACAAACTAGTTACCTCCTCGATTAGATAATCGAACTCACTTCACATTTGTAACCTCTTTCTCAATCCCGATTTACTTCTAATATAAATGAGATTTCCAACATGATATGTCCTTAATCTATTAACTAAACACTTATTCAAACCTCACTCTTAACATTTGGCGCCATCTGTGCGGACAAATCGGAAAATCTCTGTACGCAAGATAGCTCGAAGAACCTAAAAGCAATTAAACCAGCATGCATGAGCGAGGAAGAAAAACAACGAATAAAACAAACAAAGAACCGACAATAGAAGACCCAGAAATATGTCGTTAAAAGGAACTGTCATGCAATTAGAACCAACAGAGCCAAGCATGAGGCTGAGGTAGAGACCCTAATCAAATCAGGGATAGGAGCCATCGACGAACCAACAAACCATGACCTCACAAAAGCCCCGAACAACCTCATAATACATAGATAATGTAAGTCCCTTGTCCAGTTATACAACAAGCGGATGTCCCATCGATCCTCAAAATCCTATTAGCAGGAAAATACACCCTCCTCTAAACATGCTCCTTTTGGCAGTTATAGAACTAATGCTTCCACATGATTCTTCCACCTCTCTTTCGACCACATCCAAATCTCTCTCGGAAAAATCAACACCTCTAACGGATACTGCACAAGATCCCTCCACTTGGAGAAGCCTTCCCTCTACACCCTTCAAATTACAAATGGTGGCGTCCCTCTTAGCCATAACCAATTTGACCTTTGCCTACGCCTATGCGATGGCGCAATACCATCTAGCTCAATCTCTGCCATACCGTTAGCCATCTCCTCATGCAGCTCTCTACCTTGTTGTCATAGCCGTAAATGAGCAAAGTCTGCCGACCCTTAAGCTAATAAAAAGCAAACATTGAAGAAACAAATTTAGACGAAGCAAGGATCCATTCATGGACATGCGAACATAGACAAGTAAAAATACATACCCAACACGACATGTTAGCAAGGTGTCATACTCTCCCTCGGAAATAAACGATGCATCTTCCGATAATCAAGAGGTGGTTGTGGAGGCTTTGGTGGGGCAATGGCGAGAACAACTGGCCCAGTCAGCAGCAAGACTCTCATTCCCATCATAGTGTAAAATTAGCCCCTCAGAAAGGTCAGCGGTGTGACCAACCGAGCATAATTATCCACGTCGTCCTCATCAATAGAATGAGGGCTATGTATGCCAACAGTCAGAGCTTCATTGCCATCTGGTAACATACCAGCCAACGAATCCCCATGGCCAACCGGAGGAACAAACAGGTCGTGAACTGAGAAAGCCTCACCGCACACCTTCTCCTAGAATAGAAGGGCTGAGAGAAACATCACTTAATACTTTCAAAATCAACAAGGTAAGGATGACCGACTCCAACGTTGCCAGAACTTGAGGCCACCTGAGTAGAGCGAGCAGCAGACTGAAGGGACAAAACACAAGGAATGACGCCCACCACCTCACCGGGAACGTCCACCTCTATTTTTCTCTTGACTACCTCGAATAACAAAACCCTGGGAATACCCGACTCGAGGCGAGCCTTGGGGAATCAGAAGATTAACCAGATCAGCCACCATTGCCTACTGGAGAGATAACGAGACAACATCAACAATCATTGATGACAAATGATGAGTCGGAGTAACGGAAGGAGAGTCAGGTAAACTGAAAGATTCTCTTGCCAAAGAAGAATTGGATGAATGTGAATAAGTATCGAACTCGGCTCTAATTTAGGCCAGAATATTGAATGAGATCAAACAAAGGAGATCGAGAAAGCTGAAACGAGAGGGAATCAGAAGAAAAGAAATAGAAAGAACCAAAAAAAATGTGCTGCGGAGATATTTATAGACTAAGATAAAAACGAAAAATGCATATTTTGATATGAAAAGATGCTTCATCCCCTACAAGCTACTTGATGGCCGGCCAGAAATTCTAAAACCCCACCATCAAACTGTGTCTTTCAATAACTACGACAACCATCCCAACAAAGTGGGAGATTTATTGTTGGGGTGGGCTTCACAACCCTATCGATGCATAACCCATTTCTAGAAAAGATCCATTTTACCCAAAGGTGTGAGACCGGGAAATGCCTGACCTGCTAAACGATGAAACCTGATGAAAAAGCAATGTGAAGAGTTCACATCCACTCGAAGGAAAGTGTGATTGATCTGTCAACAAATACAAATGATACTGTCTGACTGGCATTTAATGGACGAGGCGAGTTGTATCTGCGTCGCAGGAAATATGTGACCTCATCTGACATAATCGAATATATTACCTCAGCCCCAAGGATGACGAGCTTTCTTTTGTCGCATTCAAAGCATTTTTAACTATAAAAAAAGTCTCAGTCCATAGAAAGAAATATCAGCCTTTTTCTCGGAACTTCTATAGAGATAACTTAGCGACCTTGATATTCATAGCATAGCAAGCTCATTTCGATAATCGAACTTACCTCGCATTTTTAACCTCTTTCTCGATTCCAATTTACATTCGATAGAAACGAGATTTCTGACTTTCTTTTTCCTTAACCTATTTACTAAACACTTAATTAAACCCCACTCTCAAGTAGATGCATGTATTCAAGATGAAAATTCAATATTATTACCATTTCCAACCCACGCAACCTATGGAAGTGTGGTTAACAACATAAGAGAAAACCTTGTCATAACTACTCCTCTGATTGTGGAAGCCCCCTTAGTCCAGTGGTTTGACTAAGGGTTCATTAATGCTTCTACACCAGGATGTATGGGGTTCAAACCTCAGAAAACGCAAATTATGCAGATTATGGAGAAAAATGTTACAAGAGGTCTTCAACATGTTGCAAAGGTGTATCATCGAATATGAATCTCATAGGGCGGCTCAGAGTGATGCAGTCAGACGTGCATTCTCATATGATGGTAGAATTGTCGACTGTAAAATCATCTATGTAATATTTCTTATAGTTGTAATAGCATAATTAATCGGACGTTAAAAAAAAAAAAAAAAACTCTGATCTACGAGTAATCTTTTCCCATTTATATAGCTTATGCTTTACTTTTTCCTTCTTAGAAATCCACCATTTCATTTTGGAAATCCACTTGCATCAAATTTTCTTTCTTCCATTATAGTATACGATCTCATGTCCGATTTTTCGCACGACTCGATACATTTTTTGATAAATATTTTATTTTTAACATTTTCTCAAAACAATATTGTTTGTTTCTAATAAAATTTCAGTAACTGTAATTAATTAATAAGCTTGGAATCTAAAATAATAAAAAAATATATCTTTTAAAAATAAATTTGAGAGCCACATTGGAGTAACACACTTTCTACTCTTTATTAAAAAGGTGTTTTCCTTTTAAAATGAGAGTGCGTATTAAAGATGTTTTAACTCAGTCAGATATTTTAAGTTCATGGATTAAATTAAAAACAACTAGGTGTTTGCACCGTGTGTGCAGTGAAAAAATTTGTAAATTTAAATTATATTTTAAAACAAAATTTTATTATTCTTTTATATTTTATTTTTTCAATATTTTAATATAAATTTTGATTCAATTGAACTAAAATTAAGATAAAATAAACCATTTTTTTTAGTTACAATTATATTTAAAATAGATATGTATATATATTTAAAACTATAGTCTTATATAGATTTGTATCCATATATTTTGGATAAAATATATTAAATTAAATTGTATAAAATAATAAAAAAATTGGTATAAAAATTCTATAATTATCAAAAAGTACAACTAAACATTATTTGTAAAATTTATAGATATGTGAAAGAAGTTAATAATATTAAGATTAAAATTTTAGTTTTAAAATATAATTGTACAATAATTGAAAATCTCTTTTAGTCGTAAAAGTGTATAATATAAAATACAGAAATAAATATTATTTCGAAGTTTGTAAAATATTATTATATTTTTTATTATTATGTTATTTAATGTCATATTTGAATAGATTTATTTTAATGATTATGTATAATTTACTACAATATTCTAAAAAGTTTATTAAAAATATAAATAAACATTAAATGTAATTGTCCATGTCACATTTAGCCATAAATCATATCATCAATTATACTATATTATGTCATATTTATTTAGTAAAAATGATTGTACAGATGACATGTGTCAAAATCAATTTACAAATAATGTCTAGGGAACTAAGGGATCGCGTGACACACGCTCACCTGTATTTCTTAATATACTCAATTACTCATGTTTTGTAATACATGTATCTATTATATATTCACCGAATGTGTTGGTAGTTGTGTTTATTAGTATACGTTTATTAGTATAGGTTTAATAGTTGTGTTGGTCAAAAGCAGGATGGATTATGGTGATTGTGAACTTGTTGAAGAAATTGCTAGGGATGTGTACGAAAAGATGTTTCCTACCAAACGAATTGGAATCTATTCAAGGTTGCTTGAGTTGGAAAACTTTCTTTGCAAGCAACCATGGGGTGTCCGCAGCATTGGAATTTGGGGCATGCCAGGCATAGGCAAAACTACACTTGCTAAAGCAGCATTTGACCAATTTTCTGGTGATTATGAAGTTTCTTGTTTCATCAAAGATTTCGACAAAGAATTTCATATGAAAGGAATTTATTATTTGCTGCAAGAATACTTAGGGGGAACTGTCAGGGAAGAGCTTGATATAAACAATTATGTTATGGAGCCAGAACCAAAAAGAGTTCTTATTGTCCTAGATAATGTCTGCAAACCTCTGGATGCAGATGCTTTTCTGAATGGGTTTGATTGGTTTGGTCCAGGGAGTTTGATAATCATAACTTCTAGAGACAAACAAGTATTCGTGCAATGTGGCGTCAATCAAATATATGAGGTTCAAGGTTTCAATGTAGACGAGGCAAAGAAACTATTCTCATCTGGAATAGATTGGAGCAAAAGGAGTGGTTTGGATACTCTTGAACCTTATTTGAGGTCAGTGATACAATATTCTAGTGGAAATCCTTTAGCTCTCAGCTTTTATGGAAAAGAGCTGCTACCCAAGAATATAGAAGAAATAGAGACAGAGCTCCTCAGTCTGAAGCAAATTCCTCCGCCTTTGATTATGGAAGCAATCAAAATCAGCTACTATACACTTAATGACAGCGAGAGGACTATGTTTCTAGACATTGCTTGTTTCTTCAGGGGAGAAAATGTGGATTACGTGATGCAACTGTTTGAAGGGTGTGGTTTCTTTCCACATGTTGGAATATCTGTCCTAGTTGATAAATGCCTGGTGACTATTTTAGAAGGCAAGATGCAAATGCATGATCTCATTCAGGTCGTTGCAAAGGAGATTTCCAATGAAGAGACTGTACAGCTAGAAAGACATTGCAGATTATGGGACGCTTCAATTATTCAATCTCTGCTAGAAGATAAAGAACCCAAATCAATTGGGGAGTCTATGGTACGTTATGGAATGTTAATAAAATTCATGATTTTTTTAATGGCATTGGATATTAATTAGTAATTTATTAGCCTCTCTTGTGTTTTCAGGGTATTGAAGATATTGAAGCCATATTTCTAGATATATCCAACTTGGAATTTTATGTCAATCCTAATGCTTTCAAGAGTATTCATAATCTTAGATTTTTAAAGATATACAGCTCCAATCATGGAAAGCATCAAGGACTTGGCATATATAAATCTCTTGAGTCTCTTCCAAATGAGCTAAGGCTACTCCATTGGGAGAATTACCCTCTAAACTACTTGCCCCATGATTTTGATCCTAGCCACCTTGTTGAACTTAACATGCCTTACAGTAAACTTGAAAAGCTTTGGGATGGAATAAAGGTAGCAAAAAAATTGTATTCACATCTTACACATTACTAATATATAAGAGGCATAAGCCAATGATCTCATTGTCAAATGATTTGAGTTTGAAACTTAACAATCTTGTCATTTATTCTGTAATTTTTTTCTCAGAATCTCGAGATGCTAAAGACGATCAAGCTATGTCATTCCCAAGAACTTGTTGAAATTAACGATATTTCAAATGCTCAAAATGTTGAGGTAATTGATCTCCAAGGCTGTATAAAATTTCCGAGTTTTCCTGCCACGGGTCATCTACAACATCTCCGAGTTATTAATCTTTCTGGTTGCGTGGAGATCAAAAGCTTTACAGAGGTTCCACCAAATATCGAGGCATTGTATCTCAGTGGAACTAGTATAAGAGAGATACTAACATTAACTACGAGGCTCACCTCGCAATGTAGGAACTGCATAGATTGTCTTCATGTCCAAACCTTAGATTTTCTTAGAGTTCTTGATCTCTCCGGCTGCTCAAGGCTAGAAGAGATTCAGTGTTTCCCAAGGAACATGAAAGAATTAAATCTTTCTGATACTGCGATCAGAAAAATTTCATCATCAATCGGTCATCTCACTGCACTTGAGGTACTGAATTTAACTAACTGCAAAAGGCTTCAACACTTGCCCATGGGAATGAGTAACTTGACCTCTCTTGTTAAGCTCATGCTAACTGGCTGCTCAAATCTTGAGCATATTCAAGATTTGCCAACGGGCCTGAAAGAGCTCTATCTTGCTGAGACGGCTATTAGAGAACTGCCATCGTCAATTTGTCATCTCTCTGAACTTGTTGTATTCGATGCCGAGAACTGCCAAAAGCTTCAAGATTTGCCAACAGCAATAGGTAACTTAAACTCTCTATCTATGCTAAAGTTATCTGGCTGCTTAGAGCTTGAGGACATCCACGATCTTCCACGGAACCTTAAGATTTTGAATCTAGCTGAGACTCCTATAAGGAAAATGCCATCATCATTTGAAGATCTCACTGAACTAATTTCAGTAGATTTAAATCATTGCAAAAGGCTGCAACATCTTCAAATGGGATCTTACAAGTCCTTAGTCAGGATTGAGCTTTCTGGCTGCTCAGACCTGGATTCTATTATTGGTTTCTCACTTCAAGACGTGGGACAACATCATATAGATGGGATTGAGAAAGTGAGGTTATGTGGGCCTCCTCCATGTAATGTCATCTTTATTTGGGAGAACTGGAGAACATTTCATGTCATACCAGGGGAGAAAATGGGCTCCAAATGTTGTATGAAGCTTACGCCATTTTTAGCCTCGCCATATCGATCGAAGCTGCCTTCTTCATTTTTATCCTCCTTGGTGTCGAGTATGTACGCATTGGTGTCGTTGTTGCTCAGTAATGCCAACCTACTCGACATACCTCAAGAGATATGTCATTTTCCTTCACTAAAGACATTGGATCTCAGCGGAAACGACTTTAGCAAACTTCCTAAAAGCATGAAGCAGCTTTGTAAGTTGGAAAGTCTTATATTATGTCGCTGCAAAAAACTCAAATCACTCCCAGAGCTTCCCCAATGTCTAGAGACTTTGAATGCACATGGTTGTGTGTCTCTCAAGAATGTTCATAGGAGTTTCGAGCAGTTTCCTAGACATTGCACGTTCAGCAATTGTTTTAATATTTCTTCAGACTCTGTCAAGAATATTTTAGACAATAGTATAGCTCACATGGCCAGACACCCTTGCCAGGTACCTCTCTCTCTCTCTCTCTGCACATTTTCATATATATATATATATATAATTTCTTTTGCCTTTCTGAAACAGAATCTCATCAAAGCACAAGTATCCAGTTTCTCTGTTCCGGCATTCACTGGTCTGAATTCCATCTTTCACTTGCAACGAAGTTCATCAGTGAAGATAAGGATTAATCATATTATAAAGCTTTTGGGGTTTAAAATAACGGTTGTAGTTGCATTTTGGGATGACTCTCGCAATGCTGCTAGTTTCGGTATCAGGTGTGTCTGTAGATGGAAAAACAAGAAAGGTCTCTCACGTCGCTTAGAAAGAGTTTTCTACTGCTGGACTCCAGAGGACGTTGCTCAAAGTGTTCTAGAAAATCACATGTTTGTCTTCTGTGATGTCTCAATGCATCTGGGTATTGCTGATGGGAATGACCATGATATATTGGATGATCTAATTGTATTTGAGTTCGTTCCTGTTAACGGGCAGAACAGGGTTCTTGATGATTGTTGCACTATTACAGAATGTGGAGTAGATGTAATTACTGAAAAAACAGACAAAGCAAGTCATGACTTGAGGCGGCCAGGTTCTGCCTTAGACTCCATGGAGCTTTCCTCTTATGTGTTACCACAATTCAAGAAGCGGAAACGAAGTTTCTCAGGATCAAAAGACATTGAAATGGTACATCTGGCTTTTTCATTGGCGGTTTCATCTTTCTTTTTTTTTTTTTTGAAGTTTATATAATCTCTTGAAATTTAGAAAGGTTTATTTGGTTGCGTGTAGTAATATAATCAGATTGATTTTACTTTAGGAACACGACAGGTTGATCTTATCAGAAACAAATAGAAGGGTAGCTTCTGATATGGCTCCTCTTTCTTCATCTTCTTTGTCTCCTCGTCCGAGATACGACGTTTTCTTGAGCTTCTATGAAGATGTCCGAAGAACATTTGTCAGCTATCTAATCAAGGAATTTAAATGGCTAGGAATCACTGCAGTATACAGCGGATTAGTGGGATGCGAGGTGACAAGTCATCCTGAGGTCACAGAAGCCATTAAGAAATCAAGGATATCAGTTGTCATTCTTTCAAAAAATTATGTTTCTTCAAGTAGGTGCTTGAATGAATTGGTGGAGATCATAACATGGAGTAAAGAAACATGGGGATACCGAGTGATACCAGTTTATTACGAAGTGGATCCATCTTATGTAAGGAAGCAGACCAAAACTATTGGAAAGGGCTTGGTGGGAACATTTTTGGGGAAAGTAGAGAAGCCAGAGGTGAAATGGAGGAGAGCTTTGACATACATTGTCGATGAAGTTGGTGAATCTTCCCAGGACTGGTTTGTATTAAATCTCTTATGTCAATGTTTTTATTATTTTTTGTTCTTAGAATTATTATGCGTGAGTCTTAAGCATTATGAGATATTTGTGGTAGACCAGAAAGTTTTGCTATTTTCATCGTTTAACTGTAGACGTTTTTTTTATTGTCAGGAATGATGACACGAAAATGATTGAGAAGATTGCTACTAATGTTTCAAAACAAGTAGATGTCATGGAATCAAATGGATTTGATACAGTGTTTATTAAGGAGACAGAGGACATTGAAGAGTTTGAGACAAACATCAGGGATAAGTTAGATGGTGTGCACATCATCCCGAGCTGGTATATGTATGCATTCTCTTTGATTTATCTGTGTCTTCTTGCTTCCCAAAGTGATTACATTACCCCTTCTGTATATATATGATATGATCAATTCAAGGAAGGCTCTTGTAACATCAGCCTAGACCTTCTTCACTAATTCATACTGCTTTGTCAAGTTCCCATTGTATCAAGTCTATCTTTAAGATCTTGACGGTATGACTATGAGGCAAGCACAATGATTATTGACTTTTAATTCTCACAAGAAAACCAAACGGACTATCAAATAGAGAAATGGTTGTTCCTGCTTTCATGTTTCCCCTAACGTGACCAAATATATGTCAATGTGCTTCTGGAGTGTTATATCAAAATCCTAATTACTTCTTCAGCTCACTGTAACGACCCGGTTTATCCAAAACCGGTTTGATTTGGTTTAACTACAATTATAATTATAACTAAAATCCTCCCCTTTTACTTTTGGTCAACCAGTGCAATGTATATATCATCGTACGCATCTCCTTCCTCGTAATAACCTAGCCGTCATCTTTCTTATGCGGCAACTCTCGAGGCTTCTCATCACCAGCCACCTATGTTCATCAAATTGTCTTCCACCACCGGAGAAGCCATCGTTGTTGTGATTCATGCCATTGGGAACATGACCAAGATAAGATGAGAAAGTGAAACCGGACCCGTCACGTTCCATCACGACCAACCACAGATTTGCACCGCCACGATCCCCTTGTTGCCGTAGTTTTCATAAACCACCGTCAGGATCCAAGCTAGAGAGATCGTGATCTCACACCTGCTTGCACCACTGTCGCTACTCACCCCCGATCACCAACTGTTACCATCAGATACATGGCTAAGGAGTGGTTTTTCGAGAGGTTTTTAGTACGATCCAGGGGATTCTAGGCTGCGCGCCATGTCTCTTGGGATATATCTCTTTTCCAGGAATCTGTAGAAGCAAACGGAATCGAGATCAGAGTTGTGCAGCAAAAGTTATTGCTGTTGCTTCTTGGGCAAGAATAAGCTTAAGCTGTTGCGCT
The DNA here is from genome assembly GCF_000695525.1 of Brassica oleracea var. oleracea. Taxonomy (NCBI): domain Eukaryota; kingdom Viridiplantae; phylum Streptophyta; class Magnoliopsida; order Brassicales; family Brassicaceae; genus Brassica; species Brassica oleracea. Next base: position 33,778,670 of record NC_027750.1, read on the forward strand.
GCAGAGACAGTTCCGACCAGTTTCAGCGTAAAGGTGAAATGGTCAACCTAATCAAAATATTTCAGTCTGGAATTTTGTCAGTAAGTATTTAACTCTTTTATCTATCATCTCCAAGAAGAGGATCGTTATTCCGAGTTATATTCTGAGAATTATGCTTATTTTCGCGAGGGGATCTGCTGCAGTCTTTGTTTACGACCAGCCTAGAGCTGAAGCCATTATGGCTGATCAAATGATGTCCGATCAGAGTAAACTTGGTGGCTACGGACAGAGTACATATAGGAATACATTCTGACCAGAGGGATTGAAAAGTTATCGGTCAGTTCTTGAGTTATTCATCTGCTTTCTATAGGCTTCAGTTTTGCCAGAATCATCATATTTATTTATTTTCAGAGAGTTCTGGAGTTGCGCTATTTTAGAGCCGTCAAGGTCCATTATGTGTTTTGTCAGATTATCTTCAGAACCCGTGGCAAAGCGAGGGTCTATTCCGTAAATCCCGTACCAGTGTAGAATTCTCTCTATCGTAGTTTAGATTTCGAATCATGATCCGTCTGTTTGAATTGAGTCTTGATTGTTAGTTAGTTATTTACTAAAAACTGGAACTAGGGGTCTAGAGGATTCAACCGTTGATTGATTGCGTAATGTTAAGAGATCCGATATATATATGTATGTACACATAGCTATGAGTAGGGACTATGTGCGCGGGCGCGGGCTCAGAGATGTCTTGGCTAGCGACGCTACTTTGATTGTGCGGGCAGGGGTTTAGAGACATCTGGAGTTGCGATGCTACTTGTGTAGGCATGTGGTGCAGAGACGTTTGTACCATGGACGCTACTTGAGAGGGCGGGGGTACAGAGACAGACTGTACTAGTGACGTTACGTATTATATATCCATATGAGGAGATGCGGGGTGTATGGACTAGATATATGCTATCATCGCATTGTTTGTGTTGTGTTTGTGTGATGTTTTAAGCGTCTTGTTTGTTCATGTTAGAGCTAAGCCTCCATAGTGGGAGTTCTATTACTCAAGTCAGTGGTTTGCGTGTTTTGCATCCCATACCTCACGGAGTAACTCCTCTGTTACTCACCCCTCCTATTCCTTCCCCTTTCAGGTGAGACCGACGAGCATGAGTGATTGCTATCGGACTGGTGCTTTGAGACTTTTATTTCTGTCTTTTTCAGACTTGCGGATTTTATGCTTTTATCGATATTTCGGGATTTATTATATTATTTGGATTTATGGCTATTTATTGGATTTACGACTTTGGAGTTGACTTTTGAGAAGTAATAAATGGAGATTTCATACTTTTTATTTATTTAAGTTATTTCGGAAAATACGGGTGTTACAATTTGGTATCAGAGCGGGGTTCCGTCCCGGCTCTGACCCGGGATGGCGATTTGTTGGGACGTGGTTTTGACGTGGTTTTAACTCTATTTTAATTTGGTTTAATCGGTTTTAGAAAAATTTCGAATCAGGGGATTTGGGAGTTTTAAAGAAAGAAAAATACAACACCTTTCAGTTCAGTAACTTCTAATCCAAGTGTCTTTTTATTGACGATGAGTTTATCATCGTCATCCGCTCTCTAGCTAACATGGTTTCAGCCAGATGTTCGAGAGATGGATGATGTCACAATTTGATAGATTGCTCAGGTGTGTATCAGTTTCGTCTGTCGTGTTCAGAGATTGTCTGCATGTGGGATATGTGATGTTGCCACCACCCAAACTTCAAGCCATCGCTCCACGAGTTTTTGTTATTGGAGATTATGTGGTATGAGATGTGAGCCTTGAGTTAGCATGTGTTATTCGTGTGTATGAGTATATTTACTGCCTTGGAGGCATGATTATTTTGTAAACTCGTGGGGATCGCTTTTGGATTGGGGTGCGACAGTTTGCGTTGTGTGATATTGGAGTTACACTTGGTATGTTTTCCAGTTTTTGGCAGTGTTGATCATTTCAGAGATGTGTCAGTTCGGACAGCTGACATAGGAACGTTGGGAGCTATTTATATTAATTGCGGTGTAGCAGTTATGCTTGGAGGGCCGATTGGTTCAGAGACTCGTCAGAGATGGAGTTGTGTTTTGCGATATCATTCTTGGGACGGACTGGTTATCACGACATCGAGTACTGTTGGATTGCCTGAGGGCAAGAGTTCATATTTCTGGAGCAGAGCAGATTTTAATTGCATACATTCTACATGCAGAGGAGTTATTGGATATGGGGAGTAAATGGATTTTGGTGATCATTTCGATGCTCAACATGAGTTGCGGGATCTTCTAATTACCTCAGAGTATGGAGATGTATTTGAGGCCTTTGAAAGGGCCGTCACCAGCCAGAGGAGATGTTCTTACGATCGAGTTGGAGTCAGGGACAGCACCGGTTTCACGAGTTCTATACTGATTAGCGCCAGCAGAGATGGCTGAAAGAACATATGGAAGATTCAACAGACAAAAGATTTATCAGGCCGCGTAATTCGCCGTGGGGAGCACCTGTGTTGTTTGTAAAGAAAAAAAATGATGGGAGTTTCAGGCTTTGTATCAACTACTTAGACTTGAACATGGTAACCATCAGGACATCATCAGATTGCTACAGTTGAGGAGTGTGTACAAAATGTGGGTTTCCGTATACGTTATGGATATTATGAGTTTTGGTGATTTCATTTTGGATCGACGAACGCACCGATAGCATTTGAGAAGCATATGAATGATGTCTTTCGCGAACCAGTGCGCTATTGTACGCATCGTCGACCTCATTGATTTATTCTTGGAGTAGAGGGACCATGATGAGCATTTTCGGATTGTGTATTGATGCATGAGGATCAGGTCATTCCATATACATTGCATCAGTTGAGACCTCACGAGACCCACTACCCTATTCATGATTCGTAGTGGCTGCAGTGGTATTTGCGTTATAGTTTTGGAGATTGTAATTGTAGAGGAAGGAAGTTCAGATTCTCTGGGATCATTAGAGTCTGAAATCTATCTTCATTCATTAAAACTTGTACTTGGACAGTGCAGTTGGATTGAGTTGATAGCAGGCTACAGTTTGGATATTGCATACCATCTGGTAAAGACAACAAGGTGACAAATGCCTTGGGTGGGCACATGAGCGACGTATCAGGAACCAAAGAGGTTCATGAGTTTACTGGGACATTTGCTAGTCTCAGATTGTGTGCCATTACTGTCAATGGAGAGACATATGGCCTTGGGACTTTGGAGCAGGCAGTCTTGCTATGGAGGATACGCCAAGCGCATGTTAGCGTTATGGCTTTGTAAGACGATCGAGATTGGGAGTATTGGATATCATAAGTGTTGAGCGGGATAGTTTTGAGCGGGATCTACCTGTACTGAAACTGAGTTGTGTGTTGGACGATAAGCTGTTAAGAAAAGGGATCTTACAGCAAATACATCACTCGTGTTTCTCTGCCCATCAGGAACACCAAGGGGTACAAAGATATGAAGTGTTAACTATAATTGGTCTAGTATGAAGAGAGTTGTAGCTTCATTGCGTCACAGTGACAGACATGTCAGATGGCTATGTCAGAGGATCAATTATCTATCATGTTATTTTTGAGCTTGCTTTTGTCGGAGTGGAAATAAGGCATGGTGATTATGGACGTTGTTATTGGATTTTAGATAACCATATGTGGAAAGGATGCCACATGGGTAGTCATGGATAGACTTACCAAGTCAGCCCATTTCCTAAGTAATTAAGAAGACATTCAGAGCTAATCAGTTGGAGAAGACCTACATTATTGAGTCTGGGAGGTTTCATGGATGTCAACATTGTATCTGATTGGGATTCGAAGTTCACGTCTACATTTTTTGAGTCATTCAGAAGGAAGTTGGGACAAAGATCCACAGGAATACAACTTATTATCAGCATACAGATGGTTAGTCAAAGAGAACTATTCAGACTTAGAGGACATGCTCAGGGATTGCGTCTTACAGTGGGATGGAAGATCGGAAAGCATTACATCTAGCAGAGTTTGCCTACATCGACAACTATCGTTCGAGCATTGTGATGACACCGTATGAGGATATTTATGGTAGGCCTTGTCGTATACCACTTTGTTGGACCAAAGTGAGGGAGTGACATAAGTTAGAACTATTAATGGTTCAAGAGATGGTATAGCAAATGGACATGCTCAAGGATTGGCTTTGGGAAGCCCATGACGGCAGATGATTTATGCAGCTAAGCGCCAAAAGGATTTGGAGTTACATATGGGCGATCTAGTGTACCTGAAAATAATGACATTTCAGGGAGGACTTAAGACTCATAAGCTGAAGCAACTTAAACCGAGGTACATTAGACTGTATCCTTCGGTGGAGCGAGTTGGAGCAGTTGATTGCAGTTATTTTATCAGCAGTGTATCAGACTTTCATGACGTGGTTCATGTGTCAGCGATGAGAAAGGATTGAAGGAGAGCCAAAATTTATTTTACAGCAGATGTCAAATGACCGCAGATGGATTTTATGCACCATGTCAGCTAGTGGAGATTTTGGATCATCAAGTGAAAGCAATTCAGAGAATATCGACTATGTTGGTCAGATTTGTTGGGAGAGAGATGGGATTCATGAGGAGGCCTGAGAGGCCGGGCGAAGATTAGTATTCGAGGTTTTGTTATGATGACATTGGACATGTCAGCTTATGGCTTGAATTCGGGGACGAATTCTTTATTTGTGGGAGAGAATTGTAACGACCCGGTTTGGTTTGCTTTAATTACAATTATAATTATAACTAAAATCCTCCCCTTTTACTTTTGGTCAACCGTGTAATGTATATATCATCGTACGCATATCCTTCCTCGTAATAACCTAGCCGTCATCTTTCTTATGCGGCAACTCTCGAGGCTTCTCATCACCAGCCACCTATGTTCATCAAATTGTCTTCCACCACCGGAGAAGCCATCATTGTTGTGATTCATGCCATTGGGAACGTGACCAAGATGGGATGAGAAAGTGAAACCGGACCCATCACGTTCCATCACGACCAACCACTATCGCTACTCACCCCCGATCACCAACCGTTACCATCAGATATATTTACGCTGAGACTGGTCGTGATCTCACACCTGCTTGCACCACTGTCGCTACTCACCCCCGATCACCAACCGTTACCATCAGATACATGGCTAAGGAGTGGTTTTTCGAGAGGTTTCTAGTACTATCCAGGGGATTCTAGGCTGTGCGCCATGTCTCTTGGGATATATCTCTTTTCCAGGAATCTGTAGCAGCAAACGGAATCGAGATCGGAGTTGTGCAGCAAAAGTTATTGATGTTGCTTCTTGGACAAGAATAAGCTTAAGCTGTTGCGCTGCAGAGACAGTTCCGACCAGTCTCAGCGTAAAGGTGAAATGGTCAACCTAATCAAACTATTTCAGTCTGTAATTTTTTCAGTACGTATTTAACTCTTTTATCTATCATCTCCAAGAAGCGGATCGTTATTCCCAGTTATATTCTGAGAGTTATGCTTGTTTTCGCGAGGGGATCTGCTTCAGTCTTTGTTTACGACCAGCCTGGAGCTGAAGCCATTATGGCTGATCAAATGATGTCCGATCTGAGTAAACTCGGTGGCTACGGACAGAGGACATATAGGACTACATTCTGACCGGAGGGATTGAAAAGTTATCGGTCAGTTCTTGAGTTATTCATCTGCTTTCTATAGGCTTCAGTTTTGCTAGAATCATCATATTTATTTATTTTCAGAGAGTTCTGGAGTTGCGCTATTTTAGAGCCGTCAAGGTCTATTATGTGCTTTGTCAGATTATCTTCAGAACCCGTGGCAAAGGCGAGGGTCTATTCCGTAAATCCTTTACCAGTGTAGAATTCTCTCTATCGTAGTTTAGATTTCGAATCATGATCCGTCTGTTTGAATTGAGTCTTGATTGTTAGTTAGTTCATTCACTAAAAATTGGAACTAGGGATCTAGAGGACTCAACCGTTGATTGATTGCGTGATGTTAAGAGATGCGATATATATATGTATGTACACATAGCTACGAGTAGGGACTATGTGCGCGGGCGGGGGCTCAGAGATGTCTGGGCTAGCGACGCTACTTTGATTGTGCGGGCAGGGGTTCAGAGACGTCTGGACTTGCGATGCTACTTGTGCGGACGTGTGGTGCATAGACGTTTGTACCATGGACGCTACTTGAGAGAATGGGGGTACAGAGACAGACTGTACTAGCGACGCTACGTATTTTATCCATATGAGGAGAAGCAGGGTGTATGGATTAGCTATATGCTATCATCGCATTGTTTGTGTTGTGTTTGTGTGATGCTTTAGGCGTCTTGTTTGTTCATGTTAGAGCTAAACTTCCATAGTGGAAGTTCTATTACTCAAGTCAGTAGTTTGCGTGTTTAGCATCCCATACCTCACGGAGTAACTCTCCTGTTACTCTCCCCTCCTATTCCTTCCCCTTTCAGGTGAGACTGACGAGCAGGAGTGATTGCTATCGGACTGGTGCTTTGGAAGTTTTATTTCTGTCTTTTTCAGACTTGCGAATTTTATGCTTTTATCGATATTTTCGGAATTTATTATGTTATTTGGATTTATGGCTATTTAATGGATTTACGACTTTGGAGTTGACTTTTGAAAAGTAATAAATGAAGATTTCAGACTTTTTATTTATTTAAATTATTTCGGAAAATACGGATGTTACACTCACTTTCTTCTGAAAAATAATCGGATCACTTTGAAACCCTCTTACTTTTTTGTTGTTGGTGCAAATGTTAAAAACCCCTCTTACTTCTCTGCAACAAAGCATCCTTTCGCGATGTTACATCATACCGATATCACGAAGGATCTATCAAAATTACTGGAATCTCACCTACACTTAAATTCTATCCGTACTATCAAAGCAGAATCCTATTAAAGATTTTGCCCCTAACTTTTCAAGTTATTTACGTACCATTGCCATTGCCTATTTTTCTTTAAAAATAAAAATAAAGCCAACATGTTTCGACCAAGTAGAATCGAGAGTTTTTATGGCGAATCACATTACAGCACTATTTAAAACGAATCTAATTAAAAATAGATGTGTCTATGCATTTATTAAAAAAGGAAAATTGGACTGTATAGATATAAAATAAACCATAATTAAATATCTAGCAAAAAAAAAATACCTCCTTTATTTATGTAATATATACTATATTGTCCCTCGTCTCCGGTTAATGAAAGAGAAAAACATATTTTTATTCTTTTTTTGATTATTACTTACCACAACTCTTCTTCCATTCCTACCACCTTATCTTCCGTCACGTTTACAATACATCATCACAAACTCTACGTTGTGTTTTGTATTTATAGCCACTTAATCACTATCTTTTTTCTATAATCAATATCCCTTTTTCATAATCATTATCTCCTTATTCATACTCACATTTATCATTGCCCCATCAAAGCCTCCACAACCACCTCCAAATCCATAATCTTTGCTACATATGTCGTATCCGCTTCTGAAATCTACAAACCACGACGGTGTTACGGTGAAGGCGCCCTTGTTTGTTCAGTAAGTTCCAAGTAGTACTATGCTATTTGAATAATATATACTATGCCATTTCGTTTGTTACTATTATATTTTAATAATGCTTCATATTATGTACTATGTCCATATTTTGATATTTGAGTTAGGGTTTTTAATTCCTTTTAGGGTTTTGTGATTAGTGTTTTTGGTTTAGTTTATGAAAGGTTTAGGTTGACTTTGGGGTAAACATTACCTTCTTTCCTGTAATCATAGACATTTCAAAATTTGGAACATTAATATGTACTATGTTATTTCGCTTGTTACTACTATATTTTGATAGTGCTTCATATTATGATGTACTATGTGCATATTTGATATTTGGGTTATGGTTTATATTTATTTTAGGGTTTAGTGATTAGTGTTTAAGGCTTAGTTTATAGAAGGTTTAGGTTGACATTGGATAAACATTACTTCCTTCCCTATACTCATAAACATTTCAAAATTTGAACAATATGTACTATGTTATTTGTTTGTTACTATTCTATTTGTATATTTAAATTTTTTAGTTTATTTTGATATTTGGGTTAGGGTTTATATTTCCTCTTAGAAACACATGCTTAACGAGGAAAGTTAACGAGGAAACACATGCTTAACGAGGAAATATAAACCCTAACCCAAACCCTAAGAGGAAATATAAACCCTAACCCATGCTTAACGACGTAAACACTTGCACTACAAGAAAACACATGCTTAACGAGGAAAGTTAACGAGGAAAAACAATCCTCGTAAATTTACGTCGATTTTACGAGAAACTTACGTGGAAAAATAATGTCATCGTTATTTCCTCGTAAAGTAACGACAAAAGCGTTTCGTCGTAAAGTCGATGTAATTTGACATGTCTTTTACGCGGAAATACTATTACCTCGTAAATACGACGTAAACTTCGCGTGTTATGTACGAGGAAATAATTTACATGTATTTAGCAAGGAAATTTTGAATCCACCAACTTTGTAGGTGTTACAC
>NC_027750.1:33788950-33789835 GCF_000695525.1 Brassica oleracea var. oleracea
TCCACGTAGGACGAAATCGTCGTAAACACCTCGTAAAATAAATAAAGGACACGGGCCTCATTAATTCCACGTAGGACGAAATCGTCGTAAATACCTCGTAATGTAAAAACTAGAAAAAAAAAAGAAAAAGAAGAAAAAAACCAGATTCACATGTGGCAAGACTTCCAGCAATTATAATACGTAAGCCTCGCCCACATGAATTCTAATATCTTCTTCTTTTCCTTTTTTTAACAAATATTTATAATTTGAATAGGATTTTGTTGTGGAGTGTGATTTGAGATAGGGTGTGATTTGGGAGTTTGTGTGTGGTTTGAGAATTAGAGTTGTGGGTATATTTACAAGAAAGTGCGGGCCTTTGTAATTTCTCGCTATTTCCTCGAAGAATTGCTCGCTATTTCGTCGTAAAGTTACGAGGAATTTGCAACGATAATAAAATCATCGTTAATACCTCGTATATAAAAACGTGGGCCTTTGTAATTCCTCGCTATTTCCTTGTAGTATAAAACGCGGGCCTTTGTAATTGCTCGCTATTTCGTCGTAACCTTACGAGGAAATTGCGACGATATGTAATCTTATATATACCCCCGAGCGCTCACTCTTTCTTTCCTCTCTACTTCCTCTCCACATTCCTCTCTAATTTGGTTAGTTTAGGATAGATTAGGTGGCTAGTATAGAAAATTTAGATAGGTTTACGGATTTTATGTTATTTAGTGTTGATTAGGTGGATAATGTTGGGAAATATACTGTTGATGTTAATTTTAAAAATTAAATTTTTTTTCCAGACGGTTCGAAAGAACAGACTTACTCCCAATTACATAGAGATGTTCAGTGAGCCGGATAGTCGTTTAGACCCGTCTTCTTCAGCTCCCGGTTCTTCGGGTCAGG
>NC_027750.1:33789950-33790471 GCF_000695525.1 Brassica oleracea var. oleracea
ACTCCTCCTGTGCCTTCTCCGATGGCACCTCCGATGCCCGCCGATATTCATCCCGATTCGATGGTGCCTCCGAGTGCTCCTTACTCGCAGTACACTGTAGAGGACATTCTTTGTCTGCCAGGCAGAGAAGGTTTACCAGTCATCGACCCCGACCGACCGGACGGAACTTTGTGGTATGTTGCATTAATTTTTTTTTAATTCGCTTAAAATTATTTTATAACATTAAAAAATAATTTATATTTTAAATTTGTATTTTCCAGGTGGGGGGTTGACAGATGTCTTGCATCGGATGTAACCGACACGATCAAAGGTTACTTCTCCATGGCACATCCGAACTGGAGTAAGACGCCTCACTACGTCAGAAAGACGTGGTTCAAAATTTACGCTGTAAGTTTCTATTAATTAATTATATATACTTTAATTTTTTCATGATTTATATATATACTTTCTAAAAAACTAATTGTTAATTTATTTTTTTCAACAGCAAAAATATAATTGGGCCTTGGGGATCACTGAGAGGG
>NC_027750.1:33791699-33802572 GCF_000695525.1 Brassica oleracea var. oleracea
GACGAGGAACTCGTTTCGAGGTATTTACGAGGAAGTATTGCGACCTCCTTACGTGGAATATTTACGTGGTCTTTACGACGAAATAATGTACTTCGTATTTACGACGAAATATTTTCCTCGCTAAGTTACAACGAATTGGCGAAGAAATATGTGTTACGACGGATGAGTAACGAGAAAACGTGTTTCCTCGCTAATTCGTCGTAAAGCCTCTTTTACGACGAACTCACGAGGAAAACCTCCCTCGTTAAGCTTATGTTTTGTAGTGTTGAGGTAAGCAACTTCCAATGTTATTAAACCATTTTAAAATTTCATTAATATGAACTATACCCTTTAGAATATTATATTCTATTTACTATGTTTATCTTCTTCCATAACATTATCTGTTTCTCCAATCATCGCAGTCATAGTAATCTTTATATGAAAGATGACTGGTTCTTTTGGATTGACGACCTCTGTTTCATCCGTAATCACTCCTACTGTAGCCACTATCTTTGTAGTCACCGCCACTGCCGGTGCGTTAACCACTACCTCCTCCGCAATAATCATCAACGTCATTTTCTTATAAATCTAAAAAGAGAAATTGGGATGATTAGAGGAAAAGATAATTACTAGCAACTGGTTCAAAAGAAGGACAAAACCGGAAAAATATTGCACAAATGCTATGAGATCTAATAATGTCAAAATCAATGCTATATTCTTAATTTGTTGTTGAATTATGGCTAGTTGGCAAATAAGCTCTTATTAAAATCGACCACCATATCGAATTAATGTTAAATATCTAAAGATTTCATGCTGTAATGCTATAATCAGCTATAGAAATTTCTTCATCATTTATTCTAATAATTTTTTGACTAAACATTTATGGAGAATTTTGTTCCCATAATGATAAGTTTCCGTGATTTTGTAAAGATCATAACTCATTCTACAAATTATTTTTCTTATAAATAAAGCCATTGAATGGATATCCTATAATTACCATAAAATCCATATAACCCAGCTCTTAATACCAAATCATTTTTTTTTGTCGATCGTAAGAATTCTAAACAATGAGAACAAGCAAAACAAATATAGAATAGGGATACACCAGTAGGGATCCAAAGTAAACTAACACAAATCTATCTTGTGTGTGGATGACCAAAGATTTTTATTATAAAAGCTTCATATTTGCTTCTGAATAGTTGAATCTCAAGTGAGATAATCTTCATATTAATCCAGAAACACCACGTTTCAAACTGAATTGGGAACGATTGTCACTCTCTTTTTAATACTCCAGTAGGAGTCACTGAGACGAGACAACTCTTTATATTGCTCTATTGAAAATAATAGAGTCAAAGAGATTACAATTCCATAGAATTTCATGCTGCCTTTCGAAGTAACCATAGTTTGCAGCAAGAATTCCATCACAATCAAATGAAGAACCATCAACGATTGAAGCCGGTAAGACCCGTCGCCACCATCCGCAGTAGATTGGTCATTTACCTTTTCTAAACGGTTTAATTGAACCGAAATTTTTGTATTACCAAATACATTGGAAGAAACATACAAAAGAACAATAAAAAATGTTGCCAAATTTAAAATAAATTGACAATCAAACAAACCAAGTGATAGAAAGTAAAACAAATCAAAGAAAAAGAAGCAAGACGAATCAAAAAAGCCGATGCCGGAGCTATAGAAGCATCCGACCATCGGCTTGAAACTAAAAAAAAAAATCTCTCTTTTTTTTCTCGTAGGGTTTTCCAAGGTCGATTCGAGATTAGGTTTAGAAGATCTAATACCAAATCATTATGTCAAAAAAAAATCACGAAATCATAATGGCACATACCATGAACTTTTCTGCTTTCCAACTTTTTTCAAAGACATTTTCATTTTTCTATATAAATATAACCATTTTTAGAAAATGCAGTTTAAATATATTTTCAAATTTTTAAAAATAGTTTCAGAATTTTGAATAAAAATTTTAAATAGGTTTAAATGGATCTAAAATGATCAATATAATTACCACGATCTAAATAGACAATTTTAATTGATTTTAAAATTTAATAAATTTAACGTTTAAGGTTTAAATATGACGTGTTTGAATATAATATATTTACTTATTTTAGTACTTTAACAAAGCATTTGACCCATTTTATATTAAATTTTCACAACATAAACTATCCCGCGTTTTAAAAGCGCGAGTCAAAATCTAATACATCTTTAAATCCTCAAAATAGGGTTGCCATTAGGGATGTCAATTGGGCTGATCCGGCTCGTCCAGCCTAGACCAAAACCTGCAAAGTCTCTAAATATTTGAGCTTGGAACGTTCCATAAATATTTAGGACTCGTACGTAAACATTTTGGATTTATATTTTGAAGGCCGGTCTAGTCTTAATAGGACTATCGAATTTTTTTGAATTTTTCGGGTTTTTCGTGCTTTTCGGGATAATTTATTATAAAATTGTATCTGTCATTTTCACCGGTATAAAACACCAAACTTTTGTTTCTCATTCCTCTTCTCTCCTCATTCGTTATGTAACTCATCCTCTTTTTTATTGAATGAATAACAAATTCATCCTCTTTCCTAATTCAATTATATTTTCTTAAATGCTCAAACCTAATAACGATAGTTCGATAAAAATCAAAAGAGGATTGATAGATGTGATGATAAAACCGGAGCTTGTAATGAAATTTATCGTGGACGAGGACAAGCTCAGGATTCGCCGTGGCTGAGCTCGGGATTCACCATTGCTGAGATCAAGGTAGCTGCGATGGAGTTTGAGAGAGTGGATGAGCTCGGGATTCAGTGACCGTAACCGCCTCGAGAACCCTTAAAACTCACCGGTCATTTGAAATCCATTGTGAGATAACCTCTTTCCAGATTTCTTTGGAACTAGTCAACTAGATCTGAGCGTTGGTGAGAGGTTCTTTGATTCGTTCAAGAATTAAAAGTTTGATAGGTTTGATTAAAAAAATACAGAGGGCTTGCACTGTCCTCGGAGATCACGGCGGTGAAGGAATGTCATTATGGAAAAGATACTTGTAGTCAAGAGAATTGTGTTATAGAAGAGAGAATTGTGGAAAAGATAGTTATGGACAAGATACTTCTGGTCAAGAGAATTATGTTAACATTATTATAAAGAAGCTATATAATTGACTGTTTGTGTTTCAAGTTTTTGTACAATCAAGTGGAAGCTCAAGTATATGAAATGTCTTGGACTTTCTGATCTTACAAACCATGTATGAAAGTATGTGTACTGATTCAAGGATATAAGACTTATGGATGGGTGTTGTCTGGACAGTGGTTTATAGATGAATGTATCGTGTATGGATGAGTTTCTCGTGAATATGTATGTGGGTACGTCATGGATGAATGTATTGTGGATGGTGTCTCGTGAATATATATTTAGGTATTTCATAGATGAATGTATCGTGGAAAGTATAAACAGAGGCTCCTCTGAGGAGAAACAAGTTACTCACAATAACACATATTGAAAAAAAAATCACACAAACTAACACATCAATCTCAAATTTCAATAAAAGCTGCACTAAATAGAAATAGTCATATTTATACAACTAAAATTGTAAGAACTTGACCATAAGAACACAACCACCACAAACTTGTTTATAAGAACACATTGATGTGCCCATTGTCCACTAAAATATATCCACCAGAAAACTGTCAACAATGTTAATATATGTACCAAACTAAAAAAAATAAGTATTAAACCCAAGCTACGGAAAGCAACCACATTTATTGTGCCCCATACTAATATCCACGCTTTACAATGATGGACGTTTCTCAGCCATAAGATCTTGTAACTAAAAACTAATCCAACATCCCAAACACAGTCCCAGTAACCCATATACATACCTTTGCTTTTGAAACTTTCTCATTTATTACAACCAGAAACTATTCTCGTTTCTTTACGGTTGCATCTTTAAAAAAATATTATCTTCCTATCGCAAGTGTAAGGTCATTTTGGTTTAGATTAATACAGCTGTCCCAACATTGTGTCCCACTGCCACAATGTGTCTTCCATTGCCAACAAAACTCATAAAGTGTTCTTTGATGTAAGTCTCTATATAATTAAAGCGCATGCACTGAAATTTATAGGATGGGTCGGGCTTGGGATGTGGACTTCGTCCTTGACATGTCTAGTTAGCATCAATTGTCCCCATGTACTATTGATACTAATACTCAGTATATCTAAACTTCTTAATTCTTAACTAGGTAAAGATCTGCGCCTAGCGCAGAGTTAAGCGGTTCGTAAATATTAATATTCTGTAATATTCTGCGCTCTGTGCAGAATGAGAATTTTGTAAAATATTTGGAAAATAATTTTTTCAAATAATAACAAAAGAAATGCTAATTATATTTTAATGATTTGATCAAATTAGAACTGTAAGATTTTAACTTTATCAATTCAAATATGATACATGTTTCTAAAATTTTAAAATTAAATATATATATATATATATATATATATATATATATATATATATATATATAGATATGCATATATATGGCATATAATTTAACTTAAATGAATTTAAAACAGGTATATATTTTTAATATGAATATATATTAAATGAAATTTCCTCCTCATATAGATTTGTCATCATTTGTGTTTTGTTATAACAAAATTCTAAACCATTGATTACAAAAAAATTTATGTGATTTTTTTTAACAATCTTAGTAATTTATAGTCATTTTTAAAATTTTAAAATATTTGAACAAGAAAAATCCAAAATATAAAATATACAAAAAATTAAAAAATTATTATATGATTAATGTGACTGTTTAATTTATTTTAATTATATAAAATTAAAAAATGACAAATGATATCAAATTTTTATTATCCAAAATCATTAATTTTCATATATATTTTAATTATATTATATTATTATGTAGTTCTTATTTAAGGAAATAAGAAAGAATATTTTTTGTAGATTACTAATTGATTTTATAGTTATATAATGAGAACTATATTATTGTTTAAATTGACCAACTTATTTCTCGAGAGATTCTAAGAGTAATTCTAATGATGACACTTGTCATATCTCACGAGTTGTAATGTTTTTCAAATAATATATAAGAGATTTGTCTCCTTAAACTAATAATTTGATCAACTTTCTACAATTTGTTTTTCAAATGAACCAAATCGAGTTTAGTTAACATTTAACATAATCGTGTTTTAAAAAACAGATTGCGTAATAGTAACTCGAAGAAAATATAAATCTGACCCTTAATCCTAATCTTAATAGGTTTGTGGATTATAATTAAGGTTCATGCTTAGATTTTAATCGGGTTAAATTGTTAGGAAATCTGTTTAAACAAAATGTGATTATGTTAGTTAAATACGATTTGGTTAATTTGAAAAACTAAATTGTAGAAAATTGATGAAATTATTATTATAATGTAATATTTAAATGCTAACTAGATTTTGACCCGCACGTCCGTGATGATATTTTTAATCCCTTTTATAAATACATAATTTATATTATTTTTTTGGCATCACATAATTTATATTACTAACATCCAAGAATACTCTACAATATTGCTATTTATATTTAATATTCGGCACTATTAATATATAGTGATTTGGTTAAAATATTTTATTTTGTTATTAATTTTTATTACTTACAAATATATTTTTGAGTTAGGTACAATAAATTAACAATCTTTTAAATAATAAATAGAGAACCCCCTTCAAAACATGTTTTTTCTTTAATTTATACATTTTGCATATATACATTTATAAAATTTATTTATTTATATTATAGAAAATATAAATAATTACATGTTGTGTTTACAAGTATATTTTAACATATATCATTTTAGTATTTACGGGATTTATAAGTAAAAACACTATTTTGTTTAAATAATATTGCCACTATTATTTTACGAAATTTTATACATAGCAGCATCTATCATATTATTATAGTAAATTTTATTAATAAATGATATTTTTGGATGTTATGATATTAAGTTTTCTTTTTTTTAATTAAGATTTCAAAATAGGGGAATTTTCGTATTTACCACATTGTTTATACCATTATTCATGTTTACCACCACTAAAAAAATATTTTCAAAATATTTTCTTCATTAAAAGGCAAAATACTCTTATATTCTTGCTCTCTCTATATATAATAAATAATTATTTAGAAAATATATAATAATAATAATTATATTTTTTATATTTTAGAATTATAGTTTTTCAAATTCAAATTTAACAATTTTTTGATTTTGTTTTTTGAATTTCAAAAATATTTTGAAACTATTTTAAAAAAATATATATAATTTTTTAAGTATTTATTTATATATTTATTAGAATCCTAAACTCCACCCATCAACTCTAAACCCTAAGTATAGATTAGTTAACATTAAAGTTATAAATGTTTTTTCCCTCTTTAAAAATGAGGGTAAAAGTGATTAAGGTAAACATAAAAATTAGTATTATGAATGTGGTATTTTTGGCAATTTCCCTTCAAAATAGTAGATTACTTTAATTTTTACAATATATAATTTTTTTCGTGGTGCATTTAAAAAGTCATTTTTTTATCACTACAAGAAAACACAACATTAACGACGGCGAAATTCATAGTAAGTTCGTCGTAAAATAGGCTTTACAAGGAATTTGCAAGGAAACAAGTTACGTTGTTATTCGTTTGTCGTAACGCATATTTCCTCGCCAATTTGTCGTAAACTAGCGAGAATCACATTTCGTCGTAAAGACGAAGAACATTATTCGTCGTAAAAACCACGTAACTTTTCCACGTAAGGAGGACGCTACATTTTTTCGTAAATACCTCGAAAGTATTTCCTCGTAAATTACACTTAAACTATTCCACGTAAAATACTCGTTAAGCTTTCCTCGTAGTATTGCCGTAAAAGTTTTCCTCGTAACTTCCTCGTAAGATTTCCACGTAATGTAGTCGTAATTTAGCTACGAATTTATTTTGATTTTTAATTTTCCAGAATTAAAAAATATAATAAAATTTATTTAATTTGTTAATAAAAATATAATTTAAAAATAAACGTAAATACGAAAATATTTTATACATAAATAAGCTTTGAATTTATAATACAACCACCGAAAAGAAAAAAAAAAGAACTAAGGGTCGTTCATCACCCGGTAGAATTCCTCACTCCTCCTCTCTACATCCGTCTTGTCAAGTGTGCCGGATGACTCGCCTGGAATGGGATTTTGTTGTCGCATGTTCCTCAACAAGGACTCCCATTCAAGATTTGTAGCCGCTACAACGTCCAAGAAGCCCTCGACTCCACCCATACGAGTTGTGAACGAAGATCGCGTCGAGTCCAGCTCGTTACGCAGCTGAGTGACTTCATCATCCCGTCTCTGAGCATAAGACGATGTCGCTCTCGGAACATCGTTGACGGAACCAATCCCCAACGTACGTCCCTTTTTCTTAGGGACAACCTTAAAAACAAAAAATAAATATTATTAGTAAAAAAGTTAAAGTTAAATTAAATGATTAATAAAAAAATTTACCTCCTCGAAAATCCTATCCACTTCAAGTGTGGATAAGGTGACGGGTAATCCGTCGGTAGACACTTGGGTCAGCTGGGTCTGGCGTTCTTCAACCCGACCAACCAAGTCGTTGAAGATCTCCTCGGACCTAGCATCTAGAAATTGGCCAGCCTTGTTCTTGTGGGTCCTCTCGTAAAGTTGCAAAAGGGACGGGAGTTCTCCCGTCTCTTTGGCCTAAAAAATATTTAAGAAAGTTAGAATATATATATATATATATAATTAATTAAATTAAATATTTAATTACTATATCCAGACAGACACCGGCGTGGGGTTTTTGACCCGTAGAGTGAAGCATCGGCCCGTGGCCGTGCTCATCTACCATCTGATGGGAGGCAGAGTGATACCACTCAAATTACCCTAAGGAGTGAATTACTCTCTCAAATAAGAGGTTCAATTGTAGTACTTAGGGATCGAATCCACAAGGAGCTAGGGAACCTATTAAATCTAGTCAAATTATTAATTCTAAGTGTTTGTTGTTTTATGGTTTAAAAGTAAATAGCAATCCTAATTGAGAAAGTCTATTGTTCGACTAACAAGTTGAATGGGGGTGTAACTTATTGGAAGATATTAGATGCAGAGTTTCTATTCAAGTGTTGGAGATTATAATCATATAGAGGCCTAACAGTTGCATGCATGATATATTAAAGCTCAACTAACTAGATCACAGTGATCAGCGATGGCAATGTTTCACTGGTTAACTAACTAGATCTTAGATCTCAGCTGTCGTCTTTTGCTCTCAAGAAAGTGTCGATCGATGATCATATAGGGATATCGATCGATACACCGTTCGCAATATCGATTGATTGTCAGAAGACAATATCGATCGATGCTTCTAGCTAAGCCTTAGGCGCAGGTTGATAATGCTCACTAGTCTCTTAGATCAGCGGTTAGCATCTTTCTAGCAGTCCTAGCATGACAGATTAGATTCAGGACAGGATGGTCAAGGATGCTTGACTCATGCTAATTCCTAGGTTCATGTTCTAGTTAGCAACGCTAAAACAAGCATTAATGAACAATAAATCAATGAATATCACAACTTAGCAAATCTATAGTTGGGCTAATCCCTCTAACCTTGAACCCTGAATCTAACAAGTGAACTACTCAGACATAGCTATTCATGACACAAAAAATAAAAAAAAATTCGCAAACCACATCTAAAAAGTCCAAATCACAAAAGCACATTATGCATTATCCTAGCTTAGCAACCAAATTCAACTAGTTTACAACTTAGCAAATCATGTCTGACATTCCCCTCTACTAACCTCATTTCTTAGCATAAATATAAAAGTGAATGCTTAACCTTGGGTGTATCGATCACAAGATGCAAGGATTTTCAGACAAGTATCTGGAACTGCAGGTAAAAGTTAGTTCCTAAATTCTCTCTTGAGTCAAAGTCTGCTTATATTGCAAGATCAGTGACCAAGATTGGATAGGCTTCCATGAATCAAGACTTAATGGTGGTTGCCACCAAGCCCTGTTCACTTCTTTTTGACCTATATCCAAGAATTCTTTGTGAAGCGAGCCTTGAAGATTGCCGCCTCCAAGTCCCGTTCGAATTCTTTTATTGGAATCTTTATGAATCAAGCCTTAATGGTTTTTGCCACCAAGTCCTATTCAGATTCCTCCTAACTAAATCCTAAGTCCTAATTAAGAAATAAATTTTGGATTTTTTTTTTTTAACAAACTAACTACTCTAGGGTCGAAATAGAGAGAGGAAATGTGATAAATGAATCTACACAAGGCGTTACCTTCCAGACTTGTCTGAAGAATCTGATATCATGTATACCAAGCCCCAAGAGAAGCGATTATGTCAGGTTTAGTATTGGAGGTCAGCTTTGGTTCCTTCAGACAATCAAGGCAAGTGTGTATAGTTGACATGTTGATCCACTTTAGCATCTTTAGTACTATCTGCAATCAGTAAATCTAGAATGGTGCTAAAGAGTGGTTAGACATTCAAGTACAAATCAATAATAAGATCATAGTCCCTTTCACATAGCTAAGCATAATTTATTAAAAATCTTTTTGTAAGAATCAGAATAAATTATATCAGTAAGCCTCCCCCCAGACTTAAATTACACTGTCCCAGTGTAACACAGTTGGAGTTATGGTGGAAACTAAATCATAAGTACTCAATGTAACAAGTTAGGAAGATAAACCAGACCGGAGTGGGAATCGATCGATGTGCATCTGTATGCATCGATCGTCGTATGTGATTGCAGGTCGATCGATGTCGACGTCTCGTCCACGATTGATATGGTGATCATCCTACTTGGGTCTTGCAATAAATCTGAAAGAATGAAAACGAAATTAAATACTAGTAACTAAGAAAACCAAATAAAATTACCTAATAGTGGGTTGCCTCCCACTCAGCGCTTTGTTATAGTCATTTAGCTTGACTGTGGAGGTGTATGGCTAGTTGGTGGAAAGACAGCTACTTGTTGGGAAACAAGCATCCACCTCATCTCTGCACATTCTGGACCAAGCTGCAATGAAACTTCTTGTGGCCTCATCATTTATGGTCTATCTCTCATCCATCTTATGTATTGCATTTGAGATGTTCTGTAGCTTTTCTTGGGTGTTTTCAATGCTGAACTGATGCCATCCTATCTTGTCGTAGGCGTATGCTGATAGCTCATTCAGTTCCTCATGCATTGACTCCATTTTGTTTTGTATCAGTTGCTCGGCGTCTGGTGTAGACGTGGTATCGATCGATGCGACCAAGTGTTTATCGGTCGATGCTGGTGCCTTACTGTCGATCGATTTGGAGCGTTCTCTGTCGATCGATGCTGATATCTGGTGTTGAGATGCGAGTTGCCTCTGAATGGCTTTGACTTCCTTCTGTAACACTCTGCATGGCTATCCAGTCCACTGAGTCTGACGTCGAATGCAATGTAGATGTCATAACACCGCTTCTCAAACTGATCCTCCATGGTGTCTATAGCTTTGTAAAGCTTTGATGTGATTTGATCAACTTTTGCTGCTGTGTAGGGAAGATGTTCTGTAGGTTTCGTGACGTCGAGCGATGCCCTGCGTAACCTATCGATCGATGTTGAACATTCTTCCTGAAAATCATGTTGATCATTAAGCGTGCCAATGTCCCTCTAGACATTCATCATCTGTGTAGACAAGGTGTCCAAGTATCGCATGAAAGGTGAGGTGAAACGGTCGTGCATATCCTCGTATGTTTGTAACCTATCTTCCATGGCTGTGAACTTGCTGTCGATCGATGTGATGGTGCAGATATCGATCGATGTGGCTGGTTGTTGGTCCTTCTTGCGAACGGTGTCCAAATCTTGCTATAGCATATCAATTCTCGTGCTTAACCAGTCCACGTTGTTGT
>NC_027750.1:33804592-33805636 GCF_000695525.1 Brassica oleracea var. oleracea
CTGACATGATGAAACATTCTCCTAATGTCCTCCTCAGTCTCCTTAGTCTCTCTGAAGAACATCCACAACCGGTGTGTGTAATAAACTTCATCAAAAGGTTTCTCCACTTGGATTCTGAGGACTCTCTTAGTGAAACCATCCATCTCCTTCTCATTAGCTTCCCTCTTAAGGTTCTTAGGAATCTTCTCCTTTCTTTTCCTTAACCTTCTTTCTTCAGTTGCCTCATCAACTTTCATAGGCTCTGGTGTAGTGTCTGAAGGGTTTGTTGTAGGTTCTGGTGGGTTTGCTAAAGGTTTAGCTGGTGGTCTGAGTTCATTGATTCGGTCACTATCAGTAGATGGTAATCGCACTCGGTAGGTGAGAGGTGCCCGTCGATCGATGGGAGGTGAGGGGGCGATCGATATCAGTCTCTCTCTGTCGGTCGACTGCTGGCTCATGCCGTCGATCGATTTTGACGTAGAAAAGAGAGGGTGGTTGAGGATGTTTTTCTGCGAATTCCTCATGAGTCATGATCTGAACTGCACTACACTCTGCAGTCGATTTAGCAGATGATGTCGATCGATGGTTAGAGTAATCCGTCGATCAATCTTTGTCATAGTCTGTCGAGTGATGTGCATCCATTGACATCGGTCGACACCAAAGTGATCCGCCAAAACTCATGGAGCTTTCAACTTCAAAGTCTCCTTCTCCAAGCTTCTCATGCTTCACCACTTGCCAGAAATCATCATCTATGATGGTATTTACGTGGTGTTTTGTTTTCTAAACTCATGCCTCTCTAGCCAAGGCTTCTTGTCTCTTTACAGTGTCTTCAGTCTGAACCACTTGCATTTCAAGCTTCCTCACCTGAGTCCCTAAGGTCTCAATTCTCGTGTTCAGACTGTTGTAGGTGGAATCTATCTTCCCATTGAAGTCCATAGTGAGTTGTTGTTGTCCTTCCAGAACTCTGTCAAAAATTGCTTCAATCTTGCTTTCCTGAGTCTGTGGTGGTAGATTCTGGTAAAATGAGTTTCCATAGCCTCTGCTGTTGTTGCTGAAAGGTTTCTG
>NC_027750.1:33806651-33810023 GCF_000695525.1 Brassica oleracea var. oleracea
CTTCTGAATCTCTGGAAGTCGAATAGCTGATATGTTGGTGTAGTACTCATCTGGACGATTATAGTCAGCCAGTGCCCTTAGTCGAGCAGCCTTTTCTACAGGTTGAGCAGCTCCAGTAGCATCAGTATCAAGGATTACATTCCCCTGAGCTCTAGTTTCTGACCTGTTGCATTACGCAGATGACCATCCTGGTCATTCAGGTTTCCATTCTCGTCCTGTCTGAGAATAACAATCGCAACCATGTTTTGCGACTGATGATCGATCGATGTACGCGGTGTAGTATCGATCGATGTCGAACGATGTAGATCGGTCGACGATGAAGGTCGGGTGTCGGTCGACGGTTGGGTGTGAGAATCGGTCGACGTGAAAGCTGCTGCGTCGAGCGATGTGGAACGTTGGTCTTTGCGGATCGTTCGTTCCAAGTGAGCAGGATCTTCTGAGAATAGCAGGTGTTTGTACTTGTTGCTTCTGGTACTGCTGGGCATGCACCTGAAAAGACAAGAAAATATTTTGTGTCAGAATGGGGGTAGAGAAAAGAATAAGAATTAATAACACTAAATCTAATGGCGATCAAAGCTCCCCGGCAACGGCGTCAAATTTGATACCAGTCAAATTACCCTGAGGAGTGAATTACTCTCTTAAATAAGAGGTTCAGTTGCAGTACTTAGGGATCGAATCCACAAGAAGTTAGAGAACCTATTAAATCTAGTCAAATTATTAATTTTAAGTGTTTGTTGTTTTATGGTTTAAAAGTAAATAGCAATCCTAATTGAGCAAGTCTATTGCTCGACTAACAAGATGATTGGGGGTTATGGTTTAAAAGTAAATAGCAATCCTAATTGAGCAAGTCTATAGCTCGACTAACAAGATGATTGGGGTGTAACTTATTGGAAAATACTAGATGCAGGGTTTCTATTCAGTTGTTGGAGATTATAATCCTATAGATGCCTAACAGTTGCATACATGATATATTAAAGCTCAACTCCTTAATCACAGTGATCAGCGATGACAATGTTTCACTGGTTAACTAACGAGATCTTGGACCTCAACTGTCGTCTTTTGATAACAAGAAAGTGTCGATCGATGATCCTATATGAATATCGATCGATACACCTTTCACAATATCGATCGATTGTCAGAAGACAATATCGATCAATGCTTTTAGCTAAGCCCTAGACGCTGGTTGATAATGCTCACTAGTCACCTAGATTAGTGGTTAGCATCTCTCTAGCAGTCCTAGCATGACAGATTGGATTCAGGACATAATGGTCAAGGATGCTTGACTCATGCTAATTCCTAGGTTCAGGTTCTAGTTAGCAAGGCTAAAACAAGCATTAATGAATAATCAATCAATGAATATCACAACTTAGCAAATCTATAGTTGGGGCTAATCCCTCTAACTTATTTGAACCCTGAATCTAACAAGTGAACTACTATAACTATTAGGTTAAAAACTCGTCAGGGGTAATCTTGTAATTTGGTGAAGCCTTGGGTTTAAAGTCGGCTGGAACCAAGTCGCGCATCTCGCGTCTCGACATCGATCGATGGTACAGGATGTACATCGATCGATCATAATCTTCAATCGTCGAGGCTTCTCTTCTGTATCGATCAACGGCACTGGATGTGCATCGAACGATTGCTTCTTCTTCGTATCGACCTCTAATGGTCAGCTCGGATGAAATTTCTTTTAAGCTCCTAAATGCCTCATAATCATCACTTTACTCCAAGATACTCCTGAACCTTAAAACATACCTAATAGGATGAAATATATAATATATACATAGTAAAACACTTATATAACATGGATGAAAATGAGTCAAATCCATGGTATATCACAGAGCAAGATTCGGCGACTCTAATGGAGTCAGGATCCCGCCAATAACGGATGAGGCCATCCCACACATCCGTGGTAAGCCCAGGGGGTTTGCCACGCTCATACCCCTTCACGATCTAGTCACCCTTCCAGTTGGAGACCGTGTCCAACAAGCGAGCTTTCGCCTTCGCGTTAAACGCTTTCTTCACCCTTTCATTGACCCCCATGGACCAATGGTATTTTTGTTGTAACAAAAAAAATTAAATAAATAATTAGTTTTAAAAAATTAAAAAATCTAAATCATAAAAAATTAAAGTATATATAATTAATTAATAGTAGCTTACAGCGAAAATTTTGGACCACGTCTTTCTGACGTAGATCGGCGTCGTTTTCCAGTTCAGATGTGGCTCGGAGAAGTAACCTTTGATCGTCTCGGTTACGTTCCGAGCAACACATCCGTCAACCCCAAGCCTGAAAAAAAATTTAATTTTTAAAATTAACATCAACAATAATTAACAAATTCTATAACTAACAAATTCTATAAATCTAGCTAAATTCCCTACATTAACCACCTAATCAAAACAAATTAACATAAAATCCGTAAACCTATCTAAATTTCCTACACTAACCACCTAATCTACCCTAAACTAATCAAATTAGAGAGGAAATAGAGAGAGTACTTACCATTGCTACGAAAGAGAAAGGAAATGGAGACGAAATGGAAGTGAGAACCTCGCGTGTATATATTAGAAATTAATAATCTTCGAAATTTCCTCGAAAATTTATGAGGAACTCGCGAGGCCCGTGTTTTTTTTTACAAGGAAATAGCAAGACCCATGTTTTTATTTATGAGGAAATACAAAGGTCCGCGTTTTCCTATTACGAGGTCTTTACGACGAATTCTGTTTACGTGGAATTATGTTCTTTATTTTTAGGATTCGTCGTAAGTTCCTCGTTAATTTACGAGGAAAGCAAGACCCATGTTTTTATTTATGAGGAAATACAAAGGTCCGCGTTTTCCTATTACGAGGTCTTTACGACGAATTCTGTTTACGTGGAATTATGTTCTTTATTTTTAGGATTCGTCGTAAGTTCCTCGTTAGTTTACGAGGAAATAACAAGGATTATGTTTAAATCCGTAAAATCCAAAACCCCAAACCCCATCTTTCTTATCTTCTACTTCATATGTTCCAAACCCCAAACCCATCTTCCCTTTAACCCCAATCTCTTCTTTCCATTCCAAACCCCAAATTCTAAAACCACAATTCCTTAACTTATAATCTCAATCTCTTCTTTCTAATTCAAACCCCCCCCCCCCAATTACCTTACACAAAATCAAATTATGTAAATAGATTTTCATGATTAAACCCATCAAATCACATGCATTAAGTCTGAAAATCAATCATATTAAAAAAACAAATACATCAATCGGAAACATCGACATTCTCGCCATCACCAGAAACATCATCATTTTCATTAAACTCGTCTTCAACAGCTTCGTATGTGGCATCGTCGGTAAGATCTTTGTACTCATGATTATGCGGATCAATGAGAAGGAT